>NC_089748.1:77986649-77989149 GCF_040412425.1 Macrobrachium rosenbergii
ATAGAAGCACAATGGATTTTTAAAGGAGCGTACCCCTCCATAGATACTACTGTATATGTCCTCGTTTTATTCGTACCTGCATGTGTACAGGACATGGCTGTATATTACACCAACATGATTTTATCAGTGAATGTGTGGGCTCATATGTTTAATGTTTATAAAGAGAGAGAGAGAGAGAGAGAGAGAGAGAGAGAGAGAGAGAGAGAGAGAGAGAGTTGGGGGGAGGGGGATAAATACATTAGGAAACGAACCGACATTGAGTGGCTAAATTTGTGAAGAGCAGGCGTGCCCCAAGGCCTGCAGCTGCTACCTATAGCGTCCTTGGCAAGTCTCAGCCCACACCAGAAGTTTCGGTAGGAAGTTTAACAACCTTTCTTGGCCTTCGTGAACTGACATGCTATATTGAAGCAATTCAAATATATCTTAACAAAAAAATAAAACTTTTAGATCATTGTTCGGCAGTTTACTGATTTATTTATTAATTGAAAAAAATTGCATTTTCAAACGTATATTCTTTCACGACGGCCAAAGTAGAAACACTAGAGTCGAGAGAGACGTTTGGACGCCGTCTGCTTAACAGCTGGTGTCTGGACTCTGCTTATTTTCTGTCGCTCTTTTTTTCTTTATGGCAAGGCAAGGAAGGAATGGACGGGAGTGGTGGGGTCGCGTGGGTACCACATGCTTCTCCAGAACTATTTACCTGAGAATTAAGCTGATGGTTATCCTAGAAATACTTCAGAAGACAGGCGCTTAAGGGACAGGTGCTGCCAAGGCCTCTTTTGATTTTTGTTTTTATTTTTGTTTATGGTAGACATTTCAGGTTACATTGGCGCTGTTGAGTACATACATACATACTGTACATACATACATATTATGTAGACTATATATATATATATATATATATATATATATATATATATATATATATATATACATACATACATACATACATACGTGTTTATATGTATATTCATACACACAACCTGTTTTTGTTTTTATTTATGTAGTGAAAGTGATATGAACAATGGCTTTGGAAAGGTGTCAGTTTCTAATCATTTTGCAACCTTAATGATTTCAGAACCCTGTCTGTATTTGGCAGGTTATACTAGCTCTTAGCAGTTTACTTAAATAGAAAAATTCATCAGTTTTTATTAGCCTTATCCCCAAAGATTTTCCCTGTCCTGTTGCATTAATTGTGACAAAGACTGCGAGGAGTGGTGAGCATAACTGTGCTGTTTTGATATGGCATAATTTGTGAAGACAGGATGTTAATAAAATGTTATATGCCTTTGACTGAATCTTGTCAGTTCTCTTAATAATCAGATTTTTTTCCATTGGATCAAATCTCTCCGAGTTTGGTCCCAACATTCTCCGATGAAAACGTCCTTCATGTTAATTACCGGTATGTAGGTCATAACATGTAAGTTAACCGAACACAAACTGCACTCTGCATAGCAAAGTTACAGATCTAGAAGAAGAAGAGTTGCACATATATGGTATGTGCAAATTTGCACAATTTCTGGCTTTGTCATAAGGTGCGGTTAAGAAGTGGTTACTGCTCAAGAAATTGGGTAGCATATATTACACTAACACTGAAACAGTCTAGAACTTAGAAATATTATATCATCAGGAAGACAGATGTCCAACTTCATAATGAACTTTGTTCAAAACTACAAAAAAGGTCTAGGAATTAGTAGTGTAAGCCTCATTTCGACAGATTCCTATGCACTTGCAAATGGAAAACTGTCTGGTCATGATTTAAGAACACTGGAAGAATCTTAAATGATTTCAGGCTGGAATTCCTTCGGGGTAGAATGAAGGGTCAAAGAGCTATTGAAAATGGTTGGCGAATATGCGCCACCGCTTCCAGAGCATGGCGAACTTTTGTCATAGTGAGTGACGGTAATGCTGTAATGTATTTTCTATGTGCATATTTACATATAAGAACACCTTGGTTGCCACTATCTTTATGTTCACTTTCGCGCAACATCCATTTTAAGCTGCGAAGTAGGACTTTCGTTTTCCTTTCTTAGTGTTTCCCTGATGTGTATATATTTTGTTCTGTTGTTTTGTAATATGGTGTCCGCCCCCTCCTCTGGGAATCAAGAGAGTGACCTTAGGTGATATGCTTCGTCAAAGTGACCGGAATGAATATGGAAATTGGTTATCGATAACCAGTGGCATACTTGGGTTTTCCACAGAAAGGGGAATGGATATTTGCAAGGATACGACCTGTTCGTAGAACATGGGATCATGCTGACACGCACCTTGCTGAATCATAATTACCACAGGACTCCGTTTGCCCCTGGTGAAGACTGGCTTAAAATAAGACATCAAACAGTGAAGCCCGTCTATAAGATGCCCAGAATCTAACAGACACTTCAAACACTTGAACAGAACCCTTATCGCCTCAAGATACGCATTTTAAAATAGTTTCATTATTAGCACGTCTCCTCTCCCACACATACTTTACCATTTCACCCAACAATAGAGTAAGGAC
>NC_089748.1:77994149-78001649 GCF_040412425.1 Macrobrachium rosenbergii
ATAATTTCTTTTTTATATCAAATTTAAGATTTAATTTTATTTCGAGAATCTGAGTCCAATTCGGCAAAATAATATGGGGTTTCACATGTGATCTCAAATCGTTAGGACTGACTCAGACTCTTCACTAATTCATGAGTCAGTGATACTTCTCTCCTCACATGTTCCAACATGCAAGGTTAAAGACTTGAAACAGTTTAACCACCATTTGCTCACTAAGACATTGGTTCGAAGTTGTATTTTGAACAATTTTCTTCATTTTTTTTTTTTATGCGAGGGCTTTATGTTCTCATTTGTACGGTTAGCATTCTTTTGATAAAAGTTTTTCATAAGTTTAGCGGTGCATTACGTACATGGTGATAATTCAGCTGTAGAGATGGAGGAAAAATTGAAATCACTCTTTAGTCAAACTGTAAACCATTCATTCATTGTAGCCATGTCCATGGGGGTTGGGGGAGGAGAAGCAAGTTGATTCATACGACAAGGTATAGGCCCAGATCTAGATCTTGGTATAGGCATCACCAGTTCGTCGTTTTCGTTGTCAACAGTTTCTTTCCTTGTCTTGTTGATTATTGCCAACACTGTTACAGCGATCTTGTATCCTCTATCCGTTATCACCTCAGTTATTACATAGCGGTGAATATAACATTCGCTCTCAGTATTGCTTGCTAATTTGTGGTCGGATAGTGAGTCTTATCTAAATGCTGTACGTCATACGCGAACATTTAGAGAACATGCCGTATCACAAGGCAGCCCCATTTTATTTCGTTCTGGGTAATTTCGGTTCTCACTGAAATTTGATCCGCTATAGGTCTCCACTTGGGCGTCAAGGTTTATTTTTGTAAATATATGAATTAATTTTTGTTAAAACAATCCGACACCAAAGCTCCCAAGTTTCTTCATTTGAGTAGTCTTTTGGCGTACACTATTTCTGTCGCAACATTTATCGGCCATTCATCCTGTCTTGCTGTTTGCATATTCTTGAACAATTCACAGCAAGAACTTTAACCAAGATATGTTGAATTAATTTGTTAACTAGCTTTTCATGATATTCAAAAATCACACAACTTACCCTAAGATCTCTTCTTATTTTTTTTCATTCGTGTTCTACGACTAATCACATCATTCATTTTAACATCAACTGTAGAGTGAACTTTCAGATAAGAAAAGATGCTAAAAATCATATTTCTTCCGATACAGATCTGACTGACTTCAGTCTGTTCGCATAAATCTAATCATCTCGGCGTCAATTGTTGACTTTTTTTTTATTGATGTTTCATACTTTCATGGTCCTATACGCGTTGATTTTCCTTGCTATGCCAATAGGTAAGTTATCTTCAGTCACTATTAGTTTTCTTTCCAGTATATTCATATCTTACAAATTTATACCTAGATACCTTATAGTTTCTTTTACTTCCTCTTAATAAAGAAAGATGGCGAAATAATGAACCTTGGCATTAGCAGTATTGTACACTCAGACCAATTATTCTCTAGTTAGCAAACCTACTAAAGCCCCTATTTCGAAATAGAATGTTCTCGATAGCGTGTAACAGATTACCAACCACAGCGCACAAAACATTCTAGACAATGAAGATATCAAGATCAGTCACTTGTTTTCAAGACGAGGATAAAAAAAAACCTTTTTTTAGTGTAATCGTAACGTATTGCAAAAGTTATGATAAAGCTTCGTGAGGACTAACGTTTTGGCGGTTTTCTCAAACTTGCTGCGGTGTCATATATTCAAAACAAAGTTCATCTCTTTAATCTCTCGAAGAATGTCTGTTTACCTGCTGGTCACAACTTTATAGCGCAGGCAACCTACAACAAAAACAAAGTCTGTACAGTACGTTTTGTTCGTCATCCATAGAGACATTAGTGTACAACTCATTTTTAAAACACACACATTGTGTGTATTTATGTTATAATACTTTTCGGTTAAGGAGACTCACTTTCGTCCTAAAGTGTACTTTGTTTCATTCTGTTATTACTTATTTGTAGTAGTAATTATGTACCCTCATTCTTTTCTTGTTGGACTTTAATTGTTGTTGTTTATTAATAAACTACCTGTAATTTTTTCTTTCCCAGTCCAGCATATAGCTGTATTTTTCCCTTAAATTTTTTACTACTGAGAGAGAGAGAGAGAGAGAGAGAGAGAGAGAGAGAGAGAGAGAGAGAGAGAGATTTGTTCTCTACTTGACCCAGTCTCCAGCCACAAGTTAAGTAGTTTAGTTACAAGCATGTAACCATACAGCTTTTTTTTTCTATTTACAAACATATAAACAGCACGTTACAGTTGATTTATTTACATCCAGTAATGGCCTTCGATTCTTTTTTCCTTAATGAAATATCACAGCACACTAAGGACAATCTCCTCAGCCTGGGGATGTAGAGCGCTGAGCTGATTTGCTTCCATATTGCTTGGAGGTGACCACGTGCATGAATGAGATGTGTATAGGTCCCAGGACTCAGTGGGTCTTGGCGGAGGCCACGGTCCTGGCGGAGGCCACGGTCCTGGGCGGTCTTTGCCCCCGGGTCAGTTGGCAGAGGTTTAAACAGATGTGGCGAGAAGGCTAAAATTTTCTTCCACATTTACAAGGAAATATCTTCAACTTTCGAAAAGCTTACTACACCAGGGGCTTTTGAACTCTAGTACATCAACAATTAATTTCTTACATTTTGAGACCAATAGTGACAGCCTACAACATACTCTGTAAAGCAGGAAATTTTAGAATGGCCTCGCCGCAAATTTGAGAAGACTGGACAGAGTACAGTTTTTGTATCAGGTTCCTGTTTGATCTTCTGACAACTTGACCAGTTTGTTGCGGTTATGCTGCCCATCTGCTTCTTAATGGGGCTTGTTAATCCTGGGTATAGATCAAGACGGTTAAGTATTTGGCTTCCCCTCTGTCCAAGGAATAAATCTGGATTATTAGGTTCCTTGACGAATTTGGAGAGCTTAGTTTCTCTAAGGATGTGGGTGGAATTTATCTCATTTATTGTTTTTTTATGCATGAAAGTTTGTTACCTTTAAATTCTAAGGTTAAGATCCCAAGAGAAGGTGACCAGTGGATTGTTTGGATCATTAACATTAACGACTCTTTTGTGTCCCCCGATGCGTTTTTCGAAATTTCTTCCGGTCACTTAAAGCAAATTGTAATTGTTACAACCGATAACGTATAGCCCGGCTTCGTCATTTTCATTCATTTTTCCAATTCTGTTTTTGCAAAGGGTTTTACGGGTGACATTAGTAACATAAAAAAAACGAGGTTATGTTGTTTATCCTCAAGATTTTTGGTGACGTCTTCTAACTTAGTGCGATAGCATAATTTTATTATTTTCTTTCTTTCCGTTAGTTTTTTTTTTTTTGCTGTACAAGTGGTAAATACGCCTTGCTTTTTTTAAGAGCATTGGCCAAGAACCAAGCTGGATATGCTAATTTAAGAAAACATGTTTTTATTAAATCTTCCTCATTATATAGATGAGCCAGGCAACAAAGTCTATAGGCTTTCAGAAAATTACTTACTGCTAGCCCCTTTTTAAATGTTTGAATTAAGGTAGGAAAAGTAGTGAACGGACGAGTTGGTATATTACTTTAGGTACACTTGAGTTTTGAAGCTCGCCCGGCATTTTTCCAGTGATACATCTCGAAAAGGGAGAATTTTTTCTTGGTTCTTTTCCAGTGCGAATTTTATGTAAGGTTCTTTAGAATTCAAATCATCTAAGAATGAAATAAGAGAATCTTCGTTATCTACTTGCAATAAGCCAACAATATCATTTACGTATCGCTTCCATAGTATAAATATGATACTTTGTTAAGAATATGCTACTGTGTTAATACATGGTACAAGAGATGCTTAAAAAAAGAAAATGTACAAATTGGCAGGTATAGAGGAGACAGAGGAACCCATTGGTACACCGAACGTCTGTTGTATATTTTGTCCTCAAAACTAAAAAGCTCATTATGGTGACATAGTTTGATCAGTTCGCATAGGTTCTGGAAACTATAAACATATTAATTCCCTTTTCATTTCATGAATTCGAATCATTGATAGTATTAAGCTCTGTTGGGACGTGGAAGAGGTTTTTATTAATTGAGCACCAGTGGTGGCAGGAAACAAATCTTTTAATAGCTTAGATGCTAAGCTCACCAGGTCCTCCAGGGAAGCTAATAATCCAGATTTATTCCTTGGACCGAGGGAAAGCTAAATACTTGAACGTCTTGATCCGCGCCCAGGATTAACAGCCCCTATTGAGCAGCAGATGGGCAGCATAACCGCAACAAATCAAACTGATCAAGATTTCAGAAGATCAAGCAGGAGCCTGATATCAATACTCTGCCCATAAAAAGGGTTTGCTGTTATTTTATGTATTTATTTACTTTATTTTATCTTGTTTGTTTAAGCCATTTTAAATTTTATTTCTTATTTTATTAATAATTTTTTATTTTTATTTCCGTGTGCGTGTGTTCCCAACAACACATTCCTTCTTTTCCTCAAGCTCAAATTCACTCCTTTCCTTCTCAGTCATCTTCGTTGGGCGAGTCGGTAGAGCTGTGGACTGGCACGAGTTCGAGTCTCCGCCGGCTGATGAAGAGTTAGAGGAATTTATTTCTGGTGAGAGAAATTCATTTCTCGCTATAATGTGCTTCGGATTCCACAGTAAGCTGTAGGTCCCGTTGCTAAGTAACCAGTTGGTTCTTAGCCACGTAAAATAAGTCTAATCCTTCGGGCCAGCCCTAGGAGAGCTGTTAATCAGCTCAGTGGTCTGGTAAAACTAAGGTATACACTTAACTTTTTAGCTCATCAGGGATCCACTAATGTGACCCTTTCCCTCCTACTGATGGGTACCGCAATGTCCAAAGGGGTTGCAACCCTGCCTGTCTATTTCTGCCTCTTCATAAATTAACCGTACCATTTTTCTTTTTTTCGCAGATCGTGCCCAGTTACAGGCTGCCCAGGCAAGATCCCGGATTAATCTCAGACAACAACAATTTTCCTTACGTGTTAGCACAAGGCTGGCGCAATCTAAAATGAACGAGCGAAATTTGGTTAGTTACATTCCCTCTTTCTAGATTTAGCCAGCCTTGTGCTGGCACGGGCTCTTGCTCTTCAGCAGCCCGTAAACCATTCCCACTAACGATTAGGACGGTAGTCTTCGTAAAGCTTAAGGATTTTCAATGTATCTTTTACAATATATTGAGAATTACACTCAAGTAAAATCTTCTTTTATCCGCATTTTGAACACTGTCGTTTCAAGTCTATCAGTCACATTATGTTATTTCTGAAACATGTACATGCCAACTAACATTATATTTTTTCTTTTTCCCGTCTCAGACTTCTCACGCAGCTTTTTTTGATGGGTACTATACCTGCGCCGAGCCTCATTGGTTGTTTTCTCAAATTAGTTACATTACCATATCTTGAAAACAAAGTTCAGCTCTTTTAATCTCTCCAGGAATGTTAATCAATTTCTGTTTACCTGCTGATCACACCCTTTATAGTCCACGCGACTGACATCATCAAAGTTTGAATGTTTTATTTGACTTCCATAGGTATGTTACCAGTACAAAAAATTTTTAAAACATTATGAACTCAAGCACACACACAGTGTGATTATGAGCTATTGCCTTTTGGTTAAGGAAACTCACATTAATCCTAAGATATACTTTGTTTCATATTGCGTTGTTTTCTTTATTATTATTTATTTATAGTTCATCATCTAACCCCTTTTTTTCTTGTTGGACTTTATCTGTCGTTCTTATATAGTTTATTCCCCAACTTTAATTTTTTTCTTTCCCAATCCATCGTATAGCTGTATCTTTTCCTTCCATTTTTTTTTACTTCATTCATGAGAGAGAGAGAGAGAGAGAGAGAGAGAGAGAGAGAGAGAGAAGAGAGAGAGAGAGTAACTTGACCCATTATTCATTCACAGACATATAATCACAGTTTTTTTATTGCAAAAATATAAACAATGTTACGTTGAATTTATTCACATGCGGTAATTACCTGTGGTTCTTTTGTTAATAAGTGTCTCTGCGTTCTAAGGGCAATTTCTTTGGTCGGGGGAAGGAAAACGCTTTGTTTATTATGTTCCTCGGAGGTGACCAAGCGAATGAATGAGGTGTGTGACGGTCCTTGCCCTTGGGTCGCTTAACTAACTTTGACGGAGGTTAAAATAGATGTTGCAGCGGTGGCCGGTAATAAAGTCACAGGAAAAAAAGTCACAATTTTGGCTAGGAAAAAAGTTACATTAATTTATGGTGGCCGGTAATAAAGCCACAGAAAAAGTCATGATTTTGTCTAAGAAAGAGGGTCAGGTAACCAAACAAAAATATCCAAGTCAGTCACCGTTCCTTTAAATACCATCAGCAGTTGAAGTGATGAAGCAGAAAATATTTTAAATCAGTTATTAACTGGCAATGCATCAGCATTAAAGACAATGAATATACATGTAATACCACGGTATTATGTATGTCATTTTCAATCTGTACATGTCATGTACAGTCAATAAATGGCTGACTTAAATATTTTGTTTGATTACCTTGCTGTGTTTAAGATATTGAACAAAACGTGATTTTTTCACATATATACAATGCCATCATATGTAAACAGTGATGTCATGTCAATATGTACAAGTCGTGTATTGCCAGTTAATAACTGATTTAAAATATTTTCTGTTTTATCACTTTAATTGTTTATTGTACTTAAATAAACTGTTCTGACTTGGGTATTTTTGTTTGATTACCTGACATTCTTTCCTGTCAGAAAATTATGACTTTTTTCTGTGAGTTTTTTCCGTTGACTTTATTGCCGGCCACCATAAATTAATGTGACAGTTTCCTATGACTCTTTCCTGTGACTACTTTATCTTTGATTTTTTTTTATCTGTGACTTTTCTATTTGGGTTCATGGGCGCAAGAATAAAAATTTCTGCTACATTAATTAAAGTAAATATTATCTTTAGCGTCACTGCGGAGTCGAAATATTCAATGCAGCACGGCTTCTGAACTAAAGTACATTAGCAATTCATATGCTTGCATTTCGAGATCAATAGTGGAATGTTATTGCATGCATTATAATGTGAGAAATTTAAAGAGAGGTAACGCCGCAGATCCGAGAAAAAACCGCCACAAACTCTCGGCAAAGGTATAGCTCCACAGTATATTTGCTCCTGCCCCCCACAAAAACACACATAATATATATATATATATATAGGTGTGTATATATATATGTATATGTATTTGTGTTTATATATATATATATATATATATATATATATATATATATATACTGTATATGTATATTGTGTTTATATATATATATATATATATATATATATATATATATATATATATATATATATATATATATATATATATATATATATATATATATATATATATATATATATATATATATATATATATATTATATATAACTGGAGGTAGGCAGCTGCTGTCAACCGAGGGGAACACATAAAAAGTGTAAGACTGAAATCGATTAT
>NC_089748.1:78004149-78014149 GCF_040412425.1 Macrobrachium rosenbergii
AAAGAACCTTAGGTTCGGTCCGTAGTGAGTCAGAAATATATGTATATGTATATGTATATATATGTATATGTATATATATATATATATATATATATATATATATATATATATATATATATATATATATATATATGACTTTTTTATCACATCACTGTGATTCATATTCAGTCATCAATAGATACAAACGTCCTTTAATATCAATTCGCTCTACCTCGGAAATAACATATTTTCATATATGTTACCGAAGAAGAATTTTTAGTTGATAATAAGTTCGTCGTCTCGTGCTGGCCGCGTGGGTTAAAATGCGTCCACTGTAGTCCTGAGTTCTTGTCTTCGCTGGTTCGAGCCCACGAGACGACGAATCATTATCAACTAAAAATTCCCCTTCAGTAACATATATGAAAATATATTATTTCCGAGTAGAGCGAATTGATATTAGACGTTTGTAGCTTACTGATTGATATATATATATATATATATATATATATATATATATATATATATATATATATATATATACATATATATATATATATATATATATATATATATATATATATATATATGTATATATATATATATATGTATATATATGTATCTATCTATCTATCTCTCTCTCTATTATCTCTCTCTCTCTCTCTCTCTCTCTCTCTCTCTCTCTCTATATCTATATATATATATATATATATATATATATATATATATATATATATATATATATATACATATATATATATATATATATATATATATATATATATATATTATATATATACTATATATATATATATATATATATATATATATATATTTATTGAAAACCACAATGACCTCTAGGTTATTCTGTACTTTAAACACTGTAAGACCATATCCGAGTGGGAAATAAACAAAGATACTCCTATCTTTCGTGACCGGAAGCGAAACAACACAAAAGTGGTTCCAACAAGAACGCACTAACGCCATATACGAAGCAGGGTACGTTACAGCAATTCCATTGGTTTCTCTAAACGTCGGTCCGAATCCAACCATGGAAGGTGACAGCTTCTTTCGTTGTTTTTTCGTCCTCGGATATGGGTTTGTAGTGATACGTATATGGAAATAAATAGCAGAAGTAATTAAGTAAACACATAAATACACACACACATTCACACACACACACACACATATATACATATATATATATATATATATATATATATATATATATATATATATATATATATATGTATGTATGTATGTATGTATGTATGTATCGATCACAGAGAAAACTCATGACATTCCTAATCAAAGTCGAAAATCACCCACTCACGTCACCACTACCAATTCGGTCGTTTAGTATCCGAAGAGTTTTACTTCTATACGGACGATTATTCGTTAAAATCGTATGATACGGTCGGCTTGCTAGGCCAAATGAGAGGGTGAAGATATTTACCTGACAGAGCAGTTGCATTTTGATAACAGGTGTTAGACCTACCAGTACAATACAAAATAAAATAAATTAATTATTATGGCTGCGAAATCCTCAAATACTGCAGAATTGCTGTGTATATCAGCTATCCGTATTTTGTTAGTGAATGCTTCATAGTGTTAATGTACCGTTGGTTTCGTATGTTTCACATGCGCTTGAAACAATTATTGGCATAAATAATACTGGCAGGTTTCTCAGCATTCCACCCTATATTCCGGGCTGAGCAATAAGCAGAAACCTTAGTTCCATATCCGATTGATGTCTGTGCAGCAAGGAAAAATATTATAAAATTTCTATTGAAACTGTGTTGGAAAGTGTATCACCATTTCCTGTTATTTTTTAAGTATCAAGAAAAAACTTAATTTTGTGCTTCACGACTAACAAGTGCCCCGCAGGCATAACATAAAAATCTCCTTTTGTAAAATGCGAATTTGTGTAACAAGGAAAACCATTGAATACTTCGTACTTCCACCACCGTGTTAATGTTATTATTACCTTAACTTTCATTGGCTTTAATGACAAGGGCATACATGCTGTAACTCCTATAACGACCGTGATAACAGAACCAGTAACTGAAGTTTCTTTGTTCTTTTAGTGCAGAGAGCTCATACGATTAACGCAATCAAATTTCAGTTTCAAGTACTTGAATCTAATTGAGCTAAAGTTCTCCCTCCGAGTTTGGAAAAGTAGAATACCGGTCATCGTGATACGGGTTTGCTTGTAATCACCTTGTAAAATTTGTGCTAATCTTTGGTTATTGACGAATTAGTCATCACATTCAGTAAGGACCTTGTTTTGACACTTCTTAACAAGACGATGTCCGGCTTCATTTCCCGAGCGATTCGGAACGCATTACATCCCTTTGTGCCTCTGTTAACCTCTGCAGTGAATTATGACAATAGCTGTTAATTGACTGCGGTGAGTAGTAACCACGGTGAAGGGCATAGGGCCAGCAACGTCAATCCCATAAAGGAAAAGGGATATAGCAGAATCTAAATGCGCTCATATACACACATATGTATTTATATTTTAGATATGTACACACACACAAAACCACGCACACTTACTCCCCCCTCTCATACACATATGTACATTTGCATATATATATGTAAATATATACTGTATGTGTGTGTGTAATGATTAATCATAATATGACCTGAATAAAAGAATGCCACAGGCTTTATTTACTCGCTATTACAATTAATCAATTTATCGCGAGAAAAGTAGACTGTGTATGGAAATGATGACCACATGGGAACACGTATCACAGAAATAAATTTCTGTTTCACATTGAGACCGAATCCCGGGTCTTTCAAGTGAGAGTCCAGGGTATTAGCAATTCGTCCGCATAAGTCATAAAATAAATTAGAACCTAAGTAATATGTACCTGAAGTTTTTAATGGGCAGGCACATATATAGTGCCTAACATACTTGAAAGCCTGAGGTTCGGTCCCGATGTGAGCCAGAAATTTATTTTTGTTAAACACGTTCTCGTGTGTTTATTTCCATCATATCTCACGGTGAAGGGGCAAGTCGAATGAAATGTTAGCAATTCATTTGCTGTTGGGTCGGGAAGTTGGGTTTACTACATAGTATGTTAGGCGCAGGGGGCAACTGGGTGCCTGCTCAGGAGAACAGACACGTAGTACTTAGGTTCCAACTTCTTTCATGACTTGTGCTGCAGACAGTTGCTTGCCACAGGACTCTCCCTTTAAAAGCATGGTTCAGTCCCGATGTAGTCAGAAATTTATATATATATATATATATACATATATATATATATATATATATATATATATATAATATATATATATATATATGTATTAATGTATATGTATGTATATATATATATGATATATATACATGATATATATATATATATATATATATATATATATATATATATATATATATATATATATACAGTTATGTAATGCATTTACATATTTATGTTAGCGGGATTTAAGGTATGAATATTAATGATAGTAATAAATATCTTTTACAAGACGGATTCGTGAAATAATTGGCTTTATATGCTAACTCCTCTCCCGACCTGCTATTAGGAAACGAGTTCCAAAGGCTAGCCTGCTCCTTCCGCCAAATTATTTCAAATTTTATTGATTTATACAAGGTGATAGCCCATCACAGTAGTTTTATATTAAAGTATTCAAATGCAATAATTTTTCAAGCCGCAAAACATGACCCATCACCAAGTAATCCCCCCAGTGCATGCGTATTGGAAGAACTACCTTGCAGGGGTAGCAAACAGTGAAACCTCTCGAGCTAGCCAAAAAATAGAATCTTGATTTTTGGCTAAAGCATTGATTTTTTTTTTCAATCAAAAAAAGGATATATCGACACAACGATTTACGAGTATATTATAAAAATTTTTGCTTTATTTCATTGTTGTACGCCATCCGGATGTTAAATAAATATTTTCTAGCGTAAGAAATTTAGGATAGCCTTTAGTCATAAAATCTCTTATTGTAGAAAAGGATATGAACTTGTCACATGGTTTTCACTAATTTAGATTAAACTAAATGTAAATAAATTGACTGGAAATAATTGTTTTTACTTATTATTTTTATTTCTTCACAGCCTTAATTTGTGTGTGTAGGGCCTGGAATCTTTTGCTAGAGTTTTCGGATACCCTAGCGTAGATTAATCTTAGGACTATTCTCTTAAAAAACTGCTCCTGTGCCTATTAATTTGTTTTAGTAAAAAGTATTCTTTTATATATATATATATATATATATATATATATATATATATATATATATATATATATATATATATATATATATATCCCTTTCAGTGTTTATTCAGAAGTTGAGAGTAAATAAATATATATATGTATATGTATATATATATATATATATATATATATATATATATATATATTTATATATATATATATATAATATATATATATATATATATATATATATATATATATATATATATATATATATATATATATATTATATATATTAAAGAAAATAACGAAATATAATAATAATAAACACATAAGAGAACACTTTGTATATATATATATGTATATACATACATACATACATAGATATGTGTATGTGTGTGTGAGAGAGAGAGAGAGAGAGAGAGAGAGAGAAGTTAGCATGTTTTGTGGCAATTTACTCTGCTGTGCTGAGTGTTTGTATTCCATAACCTTAATGAAAACAACGACATTTTGTGTTGAAATAAAACAAGTTCATCCCTCTCTCTATCATCATTATAAGCACGAATTACAATTGTAGAAGTAAGAAGAACCCCCTCCCTCTCTTTCTGTAGCTTTAATGGCGACTAAGGATTTTGTTGGGATAAAATCTCTCTCTCTCTCTCTCTCTCTCTCTCTCTCTCTCTCTCTCTCTCTGAAAGTTCTTGAGCACCCAGGAACCGAACTGCCAAGGGTCCTACAATGAGCACTTTTGTCTTCCTTTAAGTACGCCACTGGAGGAAAATTGTTACTCGTGGCCGAGAACAGTTTCTTGTGTCAATCTTCCGTGTTTAGCGTCTGTAATTACGCCATTTTCATGCTGTAATTGAGACCGTATGGAAGAAGATTGTTCGCTTCCACGATTTCCATTTCATCTCTTTCCTCGATTCCTCGTTTGTTGTCATTAGGTTTGCTCTTCGTTTTGCGCCCAGTTTTGTTTTATTGTATCCTACGTATGTCGAGTTTGTTTATTTGGTGATGACCTCGTTTCAACGCCCTCTGTTTTGCATAGTTCTGAAGCCTTCTTTTACTTCTATATTTTGTGTTGCTCTGGTTTCTTGTGTTCCGTTTAAATGACCACGCATACATCCGCCTACTCTATTCTTCTGCTTCATCCTTCTTTCCCATAGTTTCTACTTTCTCTTCCTTATCCGTATGTTTTCGCTCTCGTCTTGCTGTCTTCTTGTCTCCTTCATCATCTCTTGCCATTGTCACTGGGGCATTGAGCACCCTCGGAGAAAAGAGACCAAGACCAGTTTTGGCGCCTCAACCTCTATAGAGGCTCTTCACCAGTGCTCACTCCATTGAAGCATTCGATACGGTACTTCGATTGTTGATAACCACGGTGGCATTCACCTTCACGACGGACGGAAGTCTTGTGAGAGAGAGAGAGAGAGAGAGAGAGAGAGAGAGAGAGAGAACGTGTACGTGCACCTGTTTGCTTTTCCCTTGAGCCGAAGCGGAAAGGAGAAAGAATAACGGTAGATAATTGCTCGGCACCCTCCCTTGTCAGAATATTTTTTTTTCCTCTCTCTAACCCATTTTCTCTCTTCCGTTCTACATCGTCACGAAATCTGGAAAAGGATATAGTGACCTGCCGGTGGCCGATGATGTCGGATGGTCGTTTTTATTCGTATGCAAAGAGACTCCTTGCCTTTTCAGGATCTCCCCCTACCGTCCCTCAGTCGAGCACCCCCGCCCATCCCCTAAGATCCAGAACCCGGTGCCCGAAGGGTTAGGGTGGGGGCCATAGGAGTGGTTTCTTGTCGGCGTCTTTTCTTTTCCAGATCCCACAACCTGATTTCACGCGTTACCCCTTTTTGGGGTTGTCTGTCATGCGACAATGCAGACGCTGATTTCGGTGGCCCCATTCCCTTTTCTTCGGGCATTGTCATGAGGTGAGGAAATTAGCGACTATGTGTTTTGCGGGAGGGGTGGGGATCTCTCTCTCTCTCTCTCTCTCTCTCTCTCTCTCTCTCTGTATATATTCCTTTACCCTCTACATCCCACCCCTTTCCCCTGCTGACGGCTCTCGTTTAGATTAGGCGGATGTATATTATTATATCCTTTTAGGCTTACTGCAAGCGAGGAGGACGGTGATCATTTCGCCATTTTTAATACCGTTATTTTCCTTCTTTCCTTTTCAGCCAGTCTCTTCTTTCCTTTTCTCTTTTGTGAGTTTGGTTAACAATTTCTTTTACTCTTATTTCTTGTTTTGTTTAAATAGCTTTCCAGTTTTTCAGATTTAATGAGACCGATGGAAGTAAAGGCGAAAATACTGATGGAATGGCAAAGAGTGAGGAATTACGTAAATTTGAGCTTTTCCTCACCGAGAGAGATCCCTGATTGTCACAGGAACGAGGAAAGTCACATAAATTCTGAGAATATTTCGGAAACACATATCTTCTAACCAAAAATGAAAGCTAATTACACACTCGGAGTCCGCTGGGCTCTTAAATTGCTTAAGAATCTCAGACACTTATAATTATCAGACACGAAACAGGATACCATTAGTCAACACAAAAATAATCTTGACTTTGACAGCCGACGGTGGGAGGGGGTGATCTTTTGGAAAAAGAGCAGTGGAGGGTGAAATCTATGGGTTCCTGCTCATAATGATTCTTCATAATGTATGGGCATATCCTACATTGCACATTCTAGTAAATTTGCCTGGTTACCATAGCACGGATAGTAAGTTTATGCCTGCAATTAATGAACATTTGAAACCAAATGATGGATTTTTTCCTTGTTTAATAATGACCTGGTGTCATGATGAAAGTAATGTTGTGCTGTTGTTATGTATACACGAACCAACAGAAGTCTCAAGTTCCCACAGCTACAAAAGTTCAATAGCTTTCGCTCGCACATCCCACATGTAATCAGTTTGTCTAGCGGAAGAAAATGGTAATTGATGTAGGCTACTCTTGCAGTGGTTTTATTCTCCAGTAATGAGGGTGCGCATCTCAAGACTTATTGTCACTGCCGTCGAAAAATTATTGGTTACTATTTGTCCCTAGGATTACAGGTGTGCAGAAAATGGAGAGGTAAATGATCCTCTTTTAACACAGGTCTTATTTTAGCAATAGGTTATGGTTTGAAACTTATTGACGAGTCTTTTAACTTTGCCTTTCTTCAGTTGAAGTGGCTGCAATAATAGGAATGAAGGAGTAATGCAAAATTCATATTCTCTTATTAGAGTGACTTATGAACAGGTCATAAAAAGTTAGAATCGTAGTTTGATGTACGATAATTAAAGAAAGCTGAGAAAATGCAAATAAATCAAAATAATTTAAAATGCTATTACATGACCATTCTTCTGAATACCCAAAATTAAAATTAAAACATAATACTTCAAGTAACATAAAGTAATCGTGGCTGATTCTACAGTTAAGGTTCGTTCGTTTTCAAATTTTGTAATAATCACTCTTGTACAATTTTTGGGGAATATTGAACCACAAAAAACCGTT
The DNA here is from genome assembly GCF_040412425.1 of Macrobrachium rosenbergii. Lineage (NCBI taxonomy): Eukaryota > Metazoa > Arthropoda > Malacostraca > Decapoda > Palaemonidae > Macrobrachium > Macrobrachium rosenbergii. The sequence goes on from NC_089748.1 coordinate 78,011,816, forward strand.
CAGTTGAAATTCAGTTTGGGAGGGTGAACCCATAAGTTTTCTTTCAGATTTCAGCCAGGCATCAGTTCAATGCTACAAAACCTATTCCCGTTGAAAAAAGACAAAATTAATATCCAGTCATATTTTGAAATTTGAGGTAGTTTGTCCTCTCCTTTCAGTTTCTTTATTAAGCCTAATGGGCTTTTGATGCTCTTATGTGCTGCAGTTAGATAATTGCAGGTGGCCTTATAACATATTCTCCAATACCACAAATACATATTTTTTATAAAACCACTTGCACCATAGTCCCTGTGCCTATGCTTTTCACACTGTTAAATTTGAGTTTTTGCAACAACTTTTCTGTATACTTTTGGGTTATTTCTTTAAGCTGTCGCTGACTAATATTGAATTATATTTAAATCTGTATTGTATTTACTTTTATTTACTCCTTGCTTTGCCATTTTATTATATACAAGTGTTGAATGATGTTTTTAGTAAAATCGCAAGGTTACTCACAATGCAGAATTGACACAAATGACCTATCATTTCGCAAAGTATGAGCTGTCCCTCTCTAGTATCCAATATAAAATTGTCAAGCAAGCCGTATGAAGAAATATAATTTATCCCAGTTGATTGCTGGGCGTAATTAATGACATTTGTTGATAGATTCATATCTCCCATGACCAATTCACATGTAGGGCTGTCGTTGGATAGATGGCGTCAGCCGGATATTTGAACGTCAAACACTCACTTTCGAAGTTAGTTACCCCGTGCGTTTCCTCTGAGAGTTAATTGAAAGAAGTTGCCTAGTTGCTCCCACGTGATTCAAGTTATTCTCTTTTCATTCGATTTGTGAGCCAGCCTCTTATCTTTACCTATTTCTGTATGTGTTTTAATGATGTTCATGGCCATTTAATGTTTCACCAAACTGGACGGTTATATGTCGTAAACCTTCACTGTGCATAAATATGGGCTTCGCATAAAAACGAATTCTGATCATCATTAAAAATGGCTGTCGTTTTCTTAATATAACAGCTTTTTAACTTTTTGTGAATGCTTAGTTGGTTGGGTTATTCAGTTTGCCATCGAAGTACATGTATTACATATTCTCAGTTCCAAATGATTGCGTATACAATATTAATGTACCCCACAAAAAACGAAAGTTAATGTTATAAATCTGCCATTTTTTTGCATTGAAATATTTTCTTCGTAAATTATGGGTTCAATTAGAGTACTTTCACGGATAACTGAAGTGTTTTTATGTTCTTACACATACACAGAAAAACACATACCTTTGTAAGTCAGTAGTTTCAACTTTATCTCTCACAGCGAAAGATCATAGTTCAGTCAAATAGAGGGGAAACGACTTGGACCCCTTTTCCTATAAAAAAAAAAAAAAAAAAAAATTACCTATTTGTTGAAATAAGCAATGAGTTGTGTACATGGTGGTTAGTAGAGTGTGGTGGGTATAAGCCAGGGCAGAACAGGAATAGGACTGGCAACCTCATCGAAAAACATCAATGAGAACTGAAGTACTATTATGCGGCGGTAGCCTCCAACCCTACAACCACACGAGAAAAGACATATGCACCATTTGTATTAGACCGAATAACCGCTGCAAGTTTTGTTTAATGATATCTCAATATACCCAAAATATATTCTTTACTTGTTTGCATTTTCATCATAAAACCGTTTATCAAAGATTAAACATAATTAGCAAGAACAGTGAAGCTAAGGTTACATTAAAAAATTTCGTACTCTTCGTCAAATTTCACGTTTTTTTATTAATCAGCAAGTATTGGAAATTGCGCAACACAGCTCTTGAAAGTTCGCTGGTTTGATACCTTTCCAAGTTCTATTTTGTAGCGCAAACGGTAATATGGTTTTTACATAATAAGCTCATTTTCGTATAAAAACAGGCTTAACAGTCAATGGCAAGCAAGTATCAGGACAACAGTCCATTTGCAAGAAAGGAGCGAAACGAAGCAGATACGAGAGCACTTACACTGATGTTTATAAAACATAGAAGATATGGGGTTACATATTAAGTAACTGAGCTGGGGAAAAAAAACTATGGCTTTGGAAAAATGCATGGATAGAATAAAGTAATTATTTCTTATTATCGCAATGTTAAACAACCTTTTGGCCATCATATTTAGCAATAATGATAGAAAGAAGTCCCAGTTTTGACTGCTCAGTCCCTACGTGCAAGGAAGCGAGAACCTCTTTGGTTGTTGGGTAATTGCTTCATCCATCTTGAACATTGCGTTGTCATCAGGAGGTTGCAGTAGCATTCAGCTCTTCCCTTCCCTCCATCTCTCCCTCTTCCCACCCCCTAGTTTTTCAAGGTTGCTT
>NC_089748.1:78016649-78029149 GCF_040412425.1 Macrobrachium rosenbergii
TACCATGCAGGGCTGTGGAAGGAATCGGTTACTGATTAAAGATAATAAATCTTGATGTAAATCCCTCAACATCGGTATATTTTAACCTTACATTTTATATGAAAGTATGGTCAAAGCAAGATGCACAAAAATCACTCCAAACAAATAAGTAAATCCATATTTAATCACGAAAGTATAAGTTCATAGTGTGCAAATGTTATTAAGATGAGAGAGTGTGTTACGATACCCTAAACGTGAGCCTTGACCTGATATGTTCACAGATACCTCAAGTAATCATGCATATATGGAGAATTTATGAGAAATGACTTTTAGTAAAAATGCCAAGTACAGCTTCAGAGATAAATAATAATTGATTAGAACTTACGTTTGTTTTGAAAGTGAACTGAGTAATGAAGATTAATTAGTGTCTGGTACCACTATTTAAATTTCTTGCGTCGTCTTGGAAATCAAAGTCATGAAGTAAAACCAAGTATTACTAAGAGTATATATATACATATATATATATATATATATATATATATATATATATATATATATATATATATATATATATATATATATATATATATATATATAATTTTTATAGAAAGAACAATATGTGTTCAAACAAGAAAGGAGGTGCGTGGATGAAGCGTTCATCATGAAACAGTTTTATGAGAAGATTTCAAGTAAAAAAATAATTTTCATGTGGCGTACATGGCTCTAGAATTTAAAGAGGTGGAATATGGAGGGTGTCTAGGATATATGGATTCGAAGGTAATTTGTTGATGGCAGTTAGAAGTTTTTGCGGTGTCATACTACATAGACTAGAGATTCCTTGAGGCAAGTGCTGGTATATTTATTTAATATATTATGCAAGAAGCCAGAGAAAGGACAGAAGATGTTGGTGCAAATTTGTAAGATAGGAAAAGGAGGCGTGATTGGAGTGTTGAATATCTGATGTTTACAGGCGGCTTATTACATTAGGGATGGCGAAAACGAACTGCAAAAACTAGTGAAAGAGCTTGAAAGTGTTTGTGAGAAAGTTCAGAGTAATTGTAGATGAGCAGTGTTACGAGGATGGGTAGAAACGAGGGAGATGTGCCAACGAATGTTAATGTTGTTCGTAACGAATAGAAGCGATTGATTCACCATGTTATTCGTTAAGGAACGTGCAAGGTGGCTGCAGGACAAGAGAAGAGATGAGTCGTAGAATGAGCTAAACAAAGATGGTAGACAAAAGATTTGGTTGATGAATATTTGTGGAAGCATTCTCTGAAGGTGTTTTGAAACGATTAATGGTATGGATATTATGAGGTTCTGGGAAATATCTTTTGTTCAGTAGCTAAAATTGACAGTGACAGTGAACACTGCCTGATTTTACTGTGGAATCACCCTCCATTACTGGAACATCCAGTATTGATATGTATATATACATATATATATATATATATATATATATATATATATATATATATATATATATATATATATATATATATATATATATATATAATATTAATGATATATGTATAGAATATTCATAAGTATGCTTGGAAAAAGAGAAATTGACGAGGAAAAAGTTTTGTACTTCATATATTAGTATAAGGTAGATGGAACGGCTAATTGATGGATACATTGGCGAGATGAAGAGTGGATGAAGGTATATTATTTGGTTGAAGGAAATTGCAACTCTGGATTGGAATGTGGGTTACATTAAGACCAGTCTGTTTGATCTGAAGGAAATGAGAAATGCATGAAAATTGGTGAATTCTGAGTTAGGGTTAAAGACACTGGGGTAGAAGGAATAGTTGAGGTGTTTGTCGTATATGGGGCCACATGGAATATTAATAGGGAGAGTCGTGATGAGTAAATGGAAGTTATTGTGAATAAAAACAAAAACATTGTTTGAGGCGCAGTTGCATTACAGAAGAGAAGATCTTGTACATAAATACAGGGGGATGGATATCGTATTCAAGAAAAGAGTGAAAGATAAAAAGAAGGTATTTGATAAAAGTAGAGGGGAGAAAATGAGCAAGAACTTAGGTAGAAACAGAAGTTGTACAGAACAGTAAATGCGGATTCACTGATAAGTGAACAAAAGGATTTCAGAGTAAAATACCCATAAGGAGACATACTACCTGATGTGAATGCAGCTCTGGGTCAGTGTAGCGAGTGCTGTCAACATTTGTAGAATGCCGAAGATAACAGATGCCCAGATAAAAAAAAAAATGCAAAAATGGAAGGCGTTAGTGCAAGTTTGAAAATGTGACGGTTGAGGACGTAAAGAGAGCGCTGAAGAGGTTGGAGAGAGGATAGACACCAGGGGTGCAAGGAATTAAAAGTGAGATGCTACAGTATGGTGGTGATGGTGCGACTGGGTGGCTGACCAGAGTTTATAAAATGTTTTAGATAAGGACACAGTTTGAAAGAATGGGTAAGAGGAATACTTCCTCCACTGCATAAAATTAACAGAAGAGGCTGGGAATTATAGGAGGACAGCATTAATAGTATCCTAGGGAATATGCATAGTAGGATTCGACTGAAAGACTGATAAAGTAAGAGAATGTATTTGGTGTACATGAACCTAGAAAAAGATTTTGTTGGTGATTGAGATTCAGTGTGAGGGTTGATGAGGATGTATGGAACTGGAGATTGATTGTTAAAATTGAAGTACTCACGATGGAAACCAAACATGTAGGCGAGAGAGAATGATTTGTTTGTTGTATAAGTGGGTCAGGCATAAGGGGTTGTTATGTCTCCATGGTTATTCATTATCTTTGTGTATGGAGTGATGCAACTAGTCAGGAAAAAGACAGCAGGTGTATGAAAAAAGTTGTGGGATAAGAAAATGAGTCATTTATATTGTGGAATGGTTGCAGTTTGCAGATGACACGGTAATTCTTGGGGATAGCGAAGAAAAACTGCAAAAACTAGTATAAGAGCTCGAAAGTTTAGCAAGGAGAGTAAACTGAGAATACATGGGAGCAAGAGAAAGCTTGAGGTAAAAGGAACCAGCTAAAGAAGGGATGGATGTTGATATAGATGGTCGAAAAATATAAGTGGTTGATTCGTTAAGGTATTATGGAATAACCACAACAATTGATTATAGAGTAAATGAAGGTATGAGTCACAGACTACGTGAAATAGTGAAGGTTACAGGGGGCGTGGAAAAGATACAGATGAGACTTGGAGTGTCTGTGGAAGCCAGGTGAATGCATGAAGGAATTTTTGAGCTGACGCTCCTCTATGGGAGTGAATTGTGGATATTGAGTGAACGAAAGGAAAATGGTTAAAGATATTGAAATTAACTGTTTGCATGGCATGTGAATAGTAAGCAGAATTGAAAGGGAAACTTTAAATTTGTAATAAGTAGTTTAGCAGAGGTAAAAGGATGGATTAGTATGTTTGGGGTGTTATAAGGTTGGGTGTAACGAATGGAGGATGAAGAGTTGGTCGAAAGAGGGTATATCGGGTTCGACAAGCTGTTGATCAGCATTCTGTGAAAGTATATGAGGCGGCTAATGATGTGAAAGTTTCCTGCACCAGTGGTTATCCACGAACCAGCGATTATGTTTGAATTGGCAGTGCCGTAAAGTGGTTATCAGTGCAAGCACTAATGTGACCCAACGATGCTTCATTTTATTTATCGAACGATTGGTAATATAGCGAGCGTGTTAGACTTAGTTCAGCTTAAAACCAGAAGAGACACAGCTGATTACTCAATCATGCATTATTAGATGTAAACATCTATTTTTATATATTTACTGTCTTCAAAACGTTGAAATTAAACCCAAGATTAGTCTCGGTTCTGAAATTTTGAGGGAGTGGATCACATTACATGTTCTTATCGTGCACTGCATATTCAGAGAGAGAGAGAGAGAGAGAGAGAGAGAGAGAGAGAGAGAGAGAGAGAGAGAGAGAGCACCTTTATTAGGTTTTAGATCAACTCATGTCTGACATGTGAAAGAATAGTTAAAATTATTTTCTGTACGAATAAATGCAAAGAAAAATTCGTAACCAATACCTGTCAAGCAAATAATCATTTTTTATACAGATGCTATACACATATCTGTTATTTTCAGAGAAAAGTACAGATATCACTCAGAACAGGGGAAAAATATAGTTTATTGTTTTGTTTGTGTTCACATAAAGGACAGCTCTTGAATATGAGTAGCTTAACGTTAGGAGAAAAATAATGATTCTAAGCTATCGATCAACCTACCCATCTGTTCGTCTTACCGTAACCAAACGTATTTGGTAAACTTGCATGGGCAGCACCTGGCTCTCTCTCTCTCTCTCTCTCTCTCTCTCTCTCTCTCTCTCTCTCTCTCTCATCGGGCAGCTGTTGCTCCGTTTGTCAGCTCTGGTTTAATTCTCGGTGTACACTTCCACAACTTCAATTAGTTTTCGGAAAGAGTTATAGATTATTAGCATCATTACAGTGAAGAGGACACTTCATATTACTGTATATAACACTGGAATATCATCCTCATCCATAGAGACTTACTTGAGTTAACCTCTTTGTGCGGAAACGACATAATATGAATAAATAGAATCTACTGGTCACTTTAACATGTAATAACTCCTATGACCTCTTAACTTCTCGATTTCTTCACACTGGATGCGCTTGTCACACAAAGCCCAAGATCCAAATGGAAGTCTGTAAAGAAATTCTGACGTACGCAGCATGACTCGAACTCGCATCTGGAATATTTCGGGGTCAGGTCGGTAATGTGACCTCGTTCTGATACTCCAGATGTGGGTTCGGATCTCCCAGTCAGACTTTCCTCATATTCTTCCATTTGTGTTTTAGGCATTGTAGTGACAAGCGTACTAAAAGTTGATAAAATCACACACACAATGTATATTATTTATATATATTATATATATATATATATATATATATATATATATATATATATATATATATATATATATACATATATATATATATATATATATATATATATATATATATATATATATATATATATATATATATGTGTGTGTGTGTGTGTGTGTGTGTGTGTGTGTGTGTGTGTGAGTATACATACATACACATTACACACACACACACACATATATATATATATATATATATATATATATATATATATATATATATATGTGTGTGTGTGTGTGTGTGTGTGTGTGTGTGTGTGTGTGTGTGTGTGTATGTAACGGCCATTTCTGAGCCTATATTGATTTAAGTCTCTGTTTTATGAACAGAGCCTTATAGAATATAATATGGAATAATGTGAAAATGCTTGAGCCGGTGACAGCAATATGGAAAAAATTCTGCCTTTTTTCACTTTTCATCCCAGATTTTTGCAAATTATGCTTTAAACTGAACCCAATGATGCCTTGTTGCTCGAACTTTTTCATGATTTTGTGAAATGAAAAATATTTTTATGTGTATCTGTTCAGTTTCAAATTTTGTCTTTCAGTAATGTATAAGCTGTTGCTTTAGATCCAAAAGCTTTGCGCGCTTAAATGTGCTCTTACGGTCGTATTAAATTTGCTCCATAAACGTTACGATTGCTTTTCATGTTATCAGTATTTTGTATTGCCATGAAGTTCTTGAATCGTAATTACTGTATGTTTGCCTTCAAGAGTCCTCATTTTTTTCTGATGAATTGTGTCTTCAAGCAGTTAGAAAAAGGTGTGACAATCCTAGTTGTATTTTTTCTTAAAGATGAACTTTCAATCACGCTACAGTAATTGAAAGTTTTACACGTAAGCCCCAGAAAGGCTATTACGCGACAGTAACTAGCAATGATTACTAATGATTTATACGAGTGACATTGTACCACGATACTCTATAGTTCTGTCAAATTTTGTATGCTTAGGAATTGGGGTGCCTATTATGATAATAATATCGTGAGGTCCACATAGCTCTGTTCATTTGCTAAATTATGGTATCATTTTCTCTCTTGATATATGGCACTAGTCAGTGATATGCTCATGATATCCAGAAACCAATTGTAGATATAGCAGTGGACGATGATATTTGCTGGGACAGGCTGTGACTGATGATTACGTTAATAGTAGGTTACTGATATTGTGATATTTCTTTTCTTTCTGCTTATTTAGAGAATGATGCATAGTTGTACACTCCTTCTATCGTCACCTGTGGCAATAATGAGTATATATATATATATATATATATATATATATATATATATATATATATATATATATATATATATGTGTGTGTGTGTGTGTGTGTGTGTGTGTGTGTGTGTGTGTGCGCGTTTATATATAAATATATATATACATACATACATAAATACATACAAATATATGTGTAAGTATGTATAATGTATATATGTATGTATGTATAACTTCCAGCCTGGGACATAAATTATGCTATCAAATGTAAACTAAGTATACATCTTCGAGGAAAGAAAACAATTGTGTGCAGGGTCTTTCCGTTTGCGTATATGTGTATGTGTGCATATATGTATAAATATAATATATATACTATATGTAAATTATATATATATATATATATATATATATATATATATATATATATATATATATATATATATATATATATATATATATGCGTGTGTGTGTGTTCAATTATGTTTAGCTCTGCTATTTGGAAGACCCGTCTTGATAACGACTTTGTTATCCCCTCTTTAGTCTGTTCGTGTTGATTATGCTCCATCATATTAAGAACAAGGAACGCTCGGTGAAAACGTCCTTCAAGAAACCAGGACGAAAGCCAGTTTCTCTCTCTCTCTCTCTCTCTCTCTCTCTCTCTCTCTCTCTCTCTCTTCTCCAGCGGTCCGTGTCACTTTCCTTAATTAATGTTTACCGAATTCTCTATATCCGTTATATGGTATTACGTTTCCACAACCTCTGATTTATTGAATTCTCTCCGTTTCTGATATTTATTGTTATATGATCAATGTATATTAGTCTGTCTGTGTATCCCTTTTCCCTTCCAGTCTTTGCCACTACACCAGGACCCACCTCTGCTGCTGACAAGAATCCCGTTGAGGTAAAGCCTCCTTAATGATACCACCACAGCCTCTCGTGCCGTCACCTGTCCGTCTTCATTTCAAAACCTGTACCTCAAAAGCTGGTACCCGCACTGAGGGGAGGGCATTTGTAGCACCGGCTTAAAATCTTGTTGTTGTTGTCGTTGTTTATCCTCGCTGTTGCTTTTTATGTATGATGCTGTTGCTTGATTTTCGTTGTTTTCTGCGGTCTTTCTTTTATTAGTCTGTCGGCAGGAAAATTTTAATTATTAATATTTATGTAGGAGAGCTAGCTATAATTGTTTGCTCTTTTTGTCTGTTAACCATAGTGTTTGGAATATCGAATGCTAGTGTGAATATCTGTTCGTGGAACTCTTAGACGTCTACAATTTAGATCATTTCCGAACTTTCGACTTTGTTTGATTTGTCTCAAATAACGTAGCCAGCGGTCGGTTAGTAGTGTGGAGTACAGTGTATAACACGAGTGCTTGGATTAACGTTCACTTTGATATTGCACTGTGCACTGTAGGAATCGGAACAAAATAAGACTTTCGTATCAAGTTGAGAGTGGAAATACGCTTTATACAAGTCACTGTAAAAAAAAAAAAATCGTGATGAATTGCCGAATCTTAGATTTACAAGTCTTTTGTCACCGAATAGTTATGTTACTGTAGATTATTATGCAATGATGATGTTGCAGAAAAAAGTGCGTTCATTGCATATTTGCAAACTGTCACGAGAATTTCATGGTAAGTAGTAAATGGGCAGAACAATATCAGTGAGATCGGGATTAAATATACCATGAAAGTCCTCTTTTCCTTTCTGTTGACATTTTCACATGCATAGTTTTACTGTCCATTTGATTTTTGTTTTTTGTTTTTTTTTTACTGTGACCCCACCATGGCCCCAAGTCTGCAGCAGCAGCTGTTAAAGACTGCGGGAATGTGTAAGCAGCTGTATCCCTCCACCACTCCTTTCCTTTTGCTGTCTCGTCCTTTTGGTATATTTATTCATAGTGTATTTTTTTTCCTTTCTCTTGGTCCCTGATTAGATGCTTAACCGAATTTATAATTTGTATTAATCGGAACTGTGATATGCGAGTCAAGTTACTGTTGTTGCTTAAATATAGACTTCGCAACGCAAAAGGATTCCAGGTTTCTAGTTATTCAGTCACATATTTAAGCTAGTGAAAAAACAATAGACCACACAAAAATAGCCCCCATTGAAATATCACCATGTGAAAAAAAGAAATCACCCAAGAATCATTATTATTCGTGCTTATACTGAAGTCAGATGCGGACTGTCCGGTCGTCACTCTATTATTATGCCCGCCTCAAGCAAAATTTTGAGGGGTATATTTGAATCACGTAGCTGTCTATTTCTCCCACCGTCTGTTACTCACTGTACTGTAAATAGACAGATCTTTTAGGATGATACTTAACACGAAGGATCCGTATGACCAGAGGGTGTTTTGTGATCTTGAACCAACGCAGAGGGAATTTCTTGTGTTGGCCAGAACTTTTTTTTAAAGAAAGTTTATTAGCTGATATTTCTATGTAACAGGGGGAAGTCATGACCCTGAACCACTGTCATTAGAAAAATAACGGAGATGGAAATTGCTATTCAGATCAGAACTGAGAAATGCAACGGTTGCAGTCATTTACACTTGATACAAAAATTTCTTAGGATGAAAGTGCTTTCCTTGATCTTTGAGACAAACCCAATTGGACAACACCAAAGGTACAGGAACGGTACAGAGAATTTATATTTCTTGGTAGTACCTTTTAATGTTAGAATTTTCCAAGCACATATTTTGCTCGAAGGTTTTCTGGGATCAAAGGTATGACAGTCCTGAACCAAATATTTTTAAATGGCGATTGACCCTTTTCATTTGAGCCCGAGGGCCAACGTTTATTTTTTGTAGGATGTTAGGAAATAAGCCAGAAGAGTATTCGCTTCTCGGTGTGGAGCGAAGACCACCTAGTGGATGTAAGAAACACGGCTCCCAGCAAACAGTACAAGAATAAATATATATATATATATATATATATATATATATATATATATATATATAAAATATATATATATATATATATATATATATATATATATATATATATATATATATATATATATATATATATATATATATATATATATATATATAGAATCAACTGGTCACTTTTACCAGAAAACATATGTATTTCTAATAGCCACAATGCCCTCTTAACTTCTCGAAATCTTCGCGCTTTTTTGGATATGCTTGTAACTACAAAGCCGTAAGATCCAAACGCAAGAAATTGAAGAGACTGTGATGGCTGGTTGTTATGTGTATATATATATATATATATGTATATATATATATATATATATATATATATATATATATATATATATGTGTGTGTGTGTGTGTGTGTGTGTGTGTGTGTGTGTGTGTGTGTGTGTGTGATTATTTCGACGCGGGTTCGTTGCCCGCGACCAGCCATCAGAGTCTCTTCAAATTCTTGTGTTTGGATCTTACGGCATTGTAGTTACAAGCATATCCAAAAAAGCGAAGAATTCGAGAAGTTAAGAGGGCATTGTGGCTATTAGAATTACATATATATATATATATATATATATATATATATATATATATATATATATATATATATATATATGTATATGTATATGTATATGTATATATATATATATATATATATATATATATATGTATGTATATATATATATATATATATATATATATATATATGTATATGTGTATATATATAGATATATATATATATATATATATATATATATATATATATATATATATATATATATATATATATATATATATATATATATATATATATATATATATATATATATATATATATATATATATATATATAGAGAGAGAGAGAGAGAGAGGAGAGAGAGAGAGAGAGAGTGAGAGAGAGAGAGAGATACATACCTATATATTATGTATGTATCATCTTCTTCTCTCTGCATCTTTTCCCACTTCTATGTGAGGTCGATGTTTCTGACAGCTTCCCTCCACCTGGTTCGGTCAAACACATTGTCCTTTGACGATTGTTTGTCTCTCAGGTGTTCTCTAACTACATCCATCCACCTTCGCTTCGGTCTTCCTCTTGCTCTCCCACCAGGCACCTCCATCTGCATCACTCTCCTCCCTAAATATGTCTCATTCCTTCTCATCACATGGCCATATCACTGCAGTCTTCTTTCCTGGGCCTTCTTGATAGTTCTACGACTTTAGTAGTTCCTCTTATTATTTCAGTTTTGATCCTGTCCATTTTTGTTACTCCACACATCCATCTGAGCATTTTCACCACTACCGCATCCAATTTCTTCTCTTGCACTCTCTTTACCGTCCATGTTTCTGCTCCATACATCAAAGCTGGTCTCAATACTGTTTTATACACTCTTCCTTGAACTTTATGTTGATTCTGCGGTGGCACAAGATACCTGACATCTTTCTCCAATTTTCCCATCCAGCCTTCACTTTGTTTGTTATTTCTACATCCAAATTTCCATCATCAGCCACTGTTTAACCAAGATACCTAAATTTTTTTACTCGGTTCAACCTTGTCTCGGAGTCTTGATCTTCATTAAAAGTTAGGCAGTCAGTCTTCTTCCTACTGATCTTTAGTCCTCTGTCTTCCAGTACCTTCCTCCATTGCTCTAGTTTTGACTCCACTACCCCTCTGTCGGTGCTGCATTACACGATGTCATCAGTAAACAGCATGTACCAGGGGGAGTGGTCTCTTATTCCTTGAGATAGCACATCCATTATCAGGTCAAAAAGATATTGACTTGAAGCAGATCCCTGGAGTAAAACAACTCTTACTGGTATCCATTCAGTTAGCCCAACACTGCTTCTGACCTGCGTTTTTGCTCCTTCATACATATCTTGGACCAACCTCATTACTTCTCGGGAGTTCCCTTTACTCTCATTCACTTCCAGACCTCTTGGCGTGGGACTCTATCACATGCCTTTTCCAAATCTATGAAAACTATGTGTAGTCCTTTCTGCTTTTCCCGGTTTTTTCCATCATCTGTCGGAGGGCAAACACTGCATCTGTCCTTCCTCTTCCTGGCATGAAACCAAACTTTTCTTCACCAACAGATGTTTCTTCTCTGATTCTTTGATCCGTTATTCTTTCCCAGATTTTCATGGTGTAAGACATTAGCTTTATTCCCCTGTAGTTTGCACAGTCCTGGATGTCACCACCACATTCTCCCAGGCCCTTCCACACCTCTGCAGGAATTCCATCTGGTCCTGTTGCTTTACCATTTTTTTTATCTCCTTTAGTCCTGTTAATATTATGTGTCATACCAAGGTTCTGGAATCCATCTTCAAAGAGTTTTCCATCATAATATTCTTTCCACCTCTTCTTTATCTTATCCTCGTTGCAGAAAACTACTCCATTCCCATCCTTAACCTGTTTTATATGGGAGTAGTCTTTGGTGTTCTTGTCCCTCGATTTTGCAATTCTGTGAATTTTTCTCTCCCCTCAGGTGTTTCCCGCTCTTCGTACATGTCATCTAATGCTCTTGCCTTTTCTGTGTACCTGTCTTCTTTGCTGGTTTCTTATGACTTTGGTACCTTTCCTTATCCTCTTGCTGTCCATACTTTTCCCAGATCTTTTTTGCATCTTTTTTGGTTTTCACCACTTTCACTTCATCATTCCACCACCAGGTTTCCTTATCGTCAGGAGGTTTCTTTGCAGATATCTTTCCCAGCACCTCTCCACCCACTCTCTTTATCACCATACTGTTGTGATTCCACCTTTCTTGCACTCCCTCTAGCAGTCTAACTTCCTGCCTCGCTTCCTCCTCTTGCGTCAGCTTCCACAACTTGATTGTTCATGGGGCACGTGCAGGCCTACTTTTACTTATATTATGTGTGTATATATATATATATATATATATATATATATATATATATATATATATATATATATATATATATATATATATATATATATATATATATATATATATATATATATATATATATATATATATATATATATATATATATATATACAATGTTATTCAGAGGGTGAACCCTATTCATATGGAACAAGCCAGGGGGGGCCACAGCCTTGAAATTCAAGCTTCCAGAGAATAAGAAGTAAGAGTAAGTAGAGGGAAATACAGAAAGAACAGATCTCACTGATTAAAGAAGAAAAAAAATACATATATGAAGATAAAAAGGCTCATAAAAACATAATATACACGATGAAATATTCCTACATCTCACCAGTGACCAGGTATACAAAAGTATGCGAAATATATGATTGCAATGTGTGTATAGTGATTTTATCCACCTCTTTATCTTTATAGTGTACTTTCAGATTACAGTATTTATATGTATATGTATATGTATATATATATATATATATATATATATATATATATATATATATATATATATATATATATATATATATATATTATTTACACAAACACACATATATATACTGTACATATATATGTGTGCGTGTGTGTGTT
>NC_089748.1:78034149-78056649 GCF_040412425.1 Macrobrachium rosenbergii
TGTATAACCAGGTCTCGAATCGTTGTCTAAAAGAAAGCACTGAAACAGATTAGTAGGTAATCTGATGTTTCTTTCCAGTGAAGACGAATAGTATGAAAAATATATATATTTCAGACTTTTGTTCGTACACAGACATGTACTTAGTGGCTAAGTAGTTCCTGTGTACAAATGATAAAAAAAGCAGTTGCAAAAGCATATTTATTATTACTCTCTGAAATTACATGATACGTCGCAATGGAGATAAATTTTCTTGGCCTCATGTGTCACAAAGAAATTTATAATGTGACAAATATCAAAACTTGCGTGAAATTGTTTTGCTAATGTTCTTCTGTTTGATCGACGTTCTGTACTGAATATTGGAAAATGAAGGAAGACCACAGTAATTGTTTTCTGTCGGTTATTATGTGATATTTCTTCTGTCGCCTCTATATTTGGTTGTATTTTTTATATGACAGACAATGACCTTCTGGCCAATGTCGTCACACTACCTGAACTAAAACACGGAACTGCAATTCTCCCCGCTGTCTCGGAAATGACACTTATTCCTCACTGAAAAATAATAAAAAAAAGAAATCGCCAACTAATGACACGCGTAGGTAGAATGTTCCCAAGGTATATGCTGTGGCTAATACACTTTGGTCACATGATGATATGTGTTTGTCATATGACGTTCATATTAGTATTCTGTGACTATGAAACCCAAATAGAATAAAAGAAAGGTAGTGGGGCATTCTGTGTGCCCTTGACTGTGAACTCATCTGCCCCTCCAAGAACCAGTACCCGTCTCCCACTACCTCCGCCCTGCCCACCTTACTTACCTCAGCCAGCAGCTGCCCGGCAGGTGGAGCCCAGCTGATACAGCTGGTGCCGGAGAGTGTGGTGAAAATAAGCAATGAATACAATTCTGTGACTGGGATTCTAATAGCCGGTAGGGTAAGGAATGCTAATATAACTCGGAATGAATTTTATTCGAGTTTTACACTTGTTTAGTTATTTAATTTTCTCTCTGTTTTACAATATTGATATTTATTCATTTGCCTCTGATATTTTATATCTGTCACAAGGTGCATTATTAATATTATATTATTATTGTCATCCTTGTTACCTCTTCCTGGTTGTTTTCTGTTAGGTTTTTCATGTTCTTATTTGTATGACTTTTGGCAGGATTATGTAAAATGTTTGTGTAGTTGTACGAAATTTTGTACAAAAAAAAAATACTCGTTAGTAAAATTTACAGGCAGTTATTATTTCATGCACTGCTCAAAACACATTCAGCTATAATGATTTAGTTATTTAGAACGAAAGGAATTTATCTTGCAGAGTAATAACACAATTTAGCCATGTGTTTGTTAATTTCATTATTATTCAATATCGATTACGCTGCAAGGAGCGATAAGGTCATTACCGGGGGAGAGAGCGCATCTTATTGCCTCCCTCCGCCAAGGAGGTTATGGCGTTTGTTCGTTTGTTAGCAGGGTTTTTGGGAGAGATAAGAATGCAACTTTTGTGAAGGGAACTGGAAATGGATTGCTTAGCCTTGATGGAGATTTGCTGTCTCTGGCTGCTCTTGTCATCAAAACTATATTTTTATTAGTGTAGTTTAACACCACCTTTTTTTCCAATAGCAGCAGAAACTCAGTAGGTTTATTAGCATAGTAATAATGGTGATAAGAGGGGTCTAAGAATTCAAATACCCACTAGGCTGAGTAATCCATCCTCAAAGGTCCATTATACACGAAAGTTACATTCCCGTCATTCATAAAAGCTAATCATTTGATGCTAGTAAAGTGGCTCCCCATTTGGTAAGATTTCACAAAAGTCCACACAGCTTTTTCCTTAATCTTTTTAACAAACATACTGAACTTATTATTATTATTATTATTATTATTATTATTATTATTATTATTATTATTATTATTATTATTATTATTATTATTCAAACAGAAAGTCATCCTGCTTTATTGATAATTGACCAACGATCGCTGTATCAGTCTACAGAGGAACAATGGATTTCTCAGACGATGGGCCCAAGTGCTTAACACTGGGGTCGATTTTGGCTCTCTTGAGAGAAAGTCGGCTCTACTAGCCAGAAAAGGCTTTGGAGAAGACTGCAACATTTACAACAACATTAAGACATGAACTGCTGGGTCAGTTTTTTCTTTTTCATAAATGGTTCATTCTTGACAGATTTACCACAGTTTGTGGATGTTACAGAGTAAATAGGAATGTACTACAAAATTACTTGATGACCTCATGGGAATGGCTGATTCCTGTTATTCAGCTGGTTTCATGCCCAAAGTCGTCAGTCTGGAAGGCACAAGGTGTGCATTTCTATGTTTTTAAGTCAATCCCTGTGCTATCTTCAGAGCGTCTGTTTGGGCGGAAATTGATTTTGTTCTTAATTTATGTTAAAAATCGATGCGAATGTTGTCTTCTTGGGTATTTCTTCCAAGGCGCGCAGCGCCTCCTCCGGGTTCCTGATGCTTACTGCATGATTGTCCTGTAGTTTCATTTAAGATGGAAGAATGCACAACAAGGGTTGACTGTAACTGACAGTTTGCAGCCTCTGCTATTTGCAGCGAAGAGTGAGAACCACGCCCACACACCATACCCCTACGTTACGCCCTTAAGGAAGCAACAAGGAAAAGATACGTGTCGACTTATATACATACAATACACACATTTTGCTGCCCAAAGCCCAGGTGCAAGTAGTGCTACAATACGCTCCTAATTTTGTTATAGCCTCTGCAAATTGTAATAAATGTATACCACTGCCATAGTGAATTCTGTTCTGAAGACATAGTCACCAAGTAAAGAAACAAATGTCGACAGTAAAGTTGGGTATTCAGTGGAAGAAAACAAAAGTAATCCTTCTTTATTCCTAGGAAGTTTATTACCTAGGTATAACAAGAAAGTATACAGACAAATATAGAATAAAAATGAGAAAACAGCACTTGGGTGATAGGTCACCCACTTTTCTTAACTCTGCTTACGAGAAAATACCCACTTGCCATTATTACTTTTAGCTTAAACACTAAGGAGGAACACAAGTCAGGTAAGCGTAAGTCTTTGTTTAGAGCTGTTAACTTTTGAGAGCAATACAGCTTATTGATATAATTTTTAATGAACGACGAAGTAATTACGACACCTTGATTTTTTTAGCAAAACAGTGTTTGTTTATTATATATATATATATATATATATATATATATATATATATATATATATATATATATATACACACATATGTCTATATATATATATATATATATATATATATATATATATATATATATATATATATATATATATATATATATATATATATATATATATGTATATATATATATATATATATATATGTATATATTTATATATATACATATATATAATATATATATATGTGTGTGTGTATATAATAGATAAATAATCCAGTGCCATTATGAGCAAAGACTATTTTCTTATTTTTATTCTGAATCTGTATGTTTTCTTGAAATGAGAGAGAGAGAGAGAGAGAGAGAGAGAGAGAGAGAGAGAGAGAGAGAGAGAGAGAGAGAGAGAGATTTATATCTAGGCATTATCTAGAGTTTATTTCTCTTTGTTTTGAAATTTTGAACTCGGAGACACGATACGTCGCCTGCCGATAAAAACATGTAAGTTCCCTCGCTAAATCACCTCAGACATTTTTCACGATTTGAGTTATATTTGCTGATTGAAAATTATGCTGAATTAGTATTATTCCTTATTTGCACTGTGTTTCGCATTTCTTATCTCATAGATGCAACTCTTGTGGCACTGGCAAAAACATTTCTACTTATTTATTTGGCTTTGTATGACACAAGGCGTTATGGAAAAGTAGGTTTGCGATAGAAGACTGGAAAATCTCGTGAACGTAAGAATCGTGCGCGTTTTGTTTGTGTTAAATTATTCGTTCTTTCACTTCAAAATTTAGTAGCCGTTGGTTGTTTAAGATATGTTCGCTTAACGCTGCAATTTTATAACCTATAGCATACGCCGTGATTTCGGGATTCCCCCAGTGTAGTATCTCTGCCAATTTAACTTCCTTATTTTGCCATCACTCGTTACGGAGTTTAGCCTTGAGTAATATCCAACGTGTAAACCCCGCAGATTTCATCAACTTTGAACTGATGAGGCAATGATTCTATCTGTCTGACGGAAAGTTCATTGATTGGAATTTAACCCTTTTCACCTTTGGTATATTTTCTTTATTTTGGAATGCAATGGTATTAAATGGTATATTGAAGACAGTTTAATCAGTGACAGTAAAGATCTATGTTTTTATTTCTAGCTAAGAGGGATTCTCATAATTCAAATCTAGACATTTCTTCCGCTTAGCAGATAATGGAGACTGCATAATCTTATGGATTTTTTTTTATTTATTCCGTTATTTCTGTAAAAGCTAATAAACTGCCATTTTCCTCTAGGATTATTTATCATAATTATAGAAGAGGGTGTGACTTTCTTTAGGAACTCATGAAGTACTTCAAACAATGTTCTCCTTGTCTTGTAGGTTTAATGGAGAACTCTCATTTGGGTCTTAATTAAACTTAATGAGTTGCGTGGCTCGTTATGCTTTATTCCTTATTGGGTATTCTTATAGGCTGCATTTTTTAAGAAAAAGTGGTGGCTATCTTAAGTATAACATCCTTAGAATGTATCCCAGGTCTCCTTATTGATCTGGTAAATGTATGTGGGGAAAAAAATAGAAAAACGGAGATTAAGGTCATGAAATTATTTTTCTTTCCTTTCCTGGGAAAATGTCAGGAATCCTAAGAGCAGAACGTAAACAAGTAATTTCCTTTATTTTAATGGATAATGTAGGAGACTGCAAATACTTTTCACTTTATATGCCCTCAATTTTTATGTAATTGCTGACAGTAAGCAGAGAAAAATGTTTTCGTTTTCCTGAATTGCGTACGAGAGAGAGAGAGAGAGAGAGAGAGATCCGTGAATTCCAAAGCAGTCACGTGACGAGATTTGGTTTGGATGATAATAACGCAGAAAGACCTTGAGGTAATCTTACCGGGTTCATGACGTTATGAGAATTGATTAGATCAAAGATGACACTCACGAGGTTCCAGTATTTAAAGCTACTGAATTCATGTCTTTCTTAAGTACTTGTTACTTTCAGAGAGAAGATACTGGTTGTCAGTATTGCAAAGCTAGGAAATATTTTATTATAATAAACGGATGAGAAGTGGTTTGGTTATACTTACATGCATAGAGGACAGTATTGTCGTAAATTGCTAACATAATTTGTTATGTTTGAATGATGTCGTTTATTAAAAGAAATAGATTGTAAGCCTCTGAAATCAAAACATACCAAGTAGCATTCATTGACAACATTATTAAACCGATAGAAAAACATACGAAAAGAGATAGTTTAAAACTTCATATAACTTTCTACACAGCTGTGTGGTGAAAATATCTCCACCTGGTAGCCAGATAACTAGTACCACAAATTCTGCCTCGGACAAGGATACAGGAACTTAATTGCGTCTTAGTCTCGCCCCCCCATCCCACCAAAATGATAACAGTCGGGATGCTTTACCCATCAAACAATGATTTCACAGCTTCAGAGAAGAAAACAAATGTGAAAAAGCCACTTGTGTTTTAACTTTTCACGCTCTTTCTTGAAGACTGGATGCAACCAACCAACTTTCCTTTTCTTGTAAGATTCATAAAGGTTTACTTTTAAGAGAATTATCTTTGATCCAAAACATAGATGAAATAGGTTTATCTTTAACCAAATTAGATATTTACTGTTACTGGCATGTGGTTAAGAATGGCATGTATCTTAGAAAGAATAAAAGTTATCTTTCATAGCTATAAACAGAAAATGAAAGAGGGATACGGTGAGACTTGGGGGTGCTTTTGCAAGGGTACGTGGCATAAGTTAGGGAGTATTCTGTGGGTGTGACTTCTGGTATCAGAGGCGAGATATATATCTGTATTCACTTTGAAAAGAGAATTATTAGTGGTATGCCTGCTGCAGGTTAAAGTTGCTACGATTGCTGATGCTTTTAACTATTATCTTTTTTGATGATGATGTTGGAGCTCTGCAGGGTGCATAACTAATTTCAACAGTGGCTTGAATAAATTATGTTTGGAATCCACCGACCCGTGTCATTGAAGGAACGAGATCCCTGGGAGCGGACATGTTAGGCTTGTGCAGTACCGAGCTCCCAAACCAGAATGGCAACGCTGAAACTTTATGGCTCCCCTGACATGCGTCGCCCCTTCGTTGTTTCCACACGTGTTGGATATAGCATGGAAGGTGATGGCCTCCTTTCAGAGATTAATAATAATATATTAAGGACGGCCGTTGCTTCCACAAGGGCTAAATGGAGAGCTCCACTTACGGAATTATTCAAAGGACTTACTTTGGGGATTTGACTTCAAGATAATGTACAACGTCCTGTGGACACGCGTGTCTATCAGAATTAAAAAAAAGGCACAGTTATAGGTATTGTGAAATCGATATTCAAAGTGGAATGAGCATAATACAAATAAAGTGGGGAGAGAGTGAGATATGGGAATTAAAAAAAACATAAAAGATTGAAATGGCGCAAGAAATGGATCTTTTGTTATAGGTTCTGTGTGAGATTGAATAATTTTTTATTATAAGCCGTTTATTCTTGGCTTGTTCAAACAGTTGGATATGCTTTAAGAAAGTAAATTTTGTAAAATGACATATCTTTATTTTTACTGGTTGTTTTATTTTTACAGGTACATCACGGGGTCCATCTGTCTGATAATCCATAACCGTTGTTTCCTTTTAAAAGTTATGAATTAGAGATGACAGAATACTTATGTTTTCATTTTCAATGTGATTTCTCTTTGTTATTCCTGTCAACATTTGCCATAGTATTGCTTCTCAAAAAATTTTGTACTTTTCTCTGGCTATGTAGTATATAGATGCGTATTTCATCGTTAACTGTAGTTGTAGTCTTTTCTGTGACCTTTTTAGAACTGACTGAAATCTTAAAAGATTCAGATGTTCGGTTAATATACCGTATGTATGTCATAACGGCCGCTGTTTTCCAAAGATAAGATGGCGACCATCTCATCTTTTAGGAAATAAGAGAAAGCATATCCTATAAATATAAGGAATTAATTTTCAAGTGCGCGAGGAATTACTTTGAAAAGCAGAGAGAGAGAGAGAGAGAGAGAGAGAGAGAGAGAGAGAGAGAGAGAGAGTTTGGGGGGAAAAGGGAGGTAACATTAAATTGTCATGAAATGAAACCAGTATCCAAAGATAAACTGAAAAAAATAAACTTTGAATTGGGAGGGGCCTTGATGGAACTAAGGAGTCATAGAACACTGGATGAACCCAAAGAAAGAAAGGATAACGGTTTTGGCAAGAGAAAAGAAAGAAGTATAAATTTTTGAAAGAAAGAGGAACGTACTGTACAAGAATGGGATGTGAAGGGAGGGAGCAATGGTTGGATCTGGAAAAAGGAAGAGCTCAATGTCCTTTATGGAATGAAGGAGGGAGTCAAAAAGGATGACATTAGGTAGAGAGTGACACCGTATGAACAGTCACAGGCAAAAGAAAACATCGGAATTTTTGAAATGTGGCGTTCTTGTATCTTGAAAATATGTGAGAAACTTATTAAGTCGTGAAATGACTTTAAAGAAGAACGCTGGTAGAATTTTGTAGAATGCAAAATAACAATTAGAATGAAAATAAACTATCAGGCATCACGGTAAAATGTATCAAATGGCTATTGACCTTGAATCCACTCGGGAAGAACAGTTAACTGGAAGCACTGAAAGAGCTGGGATCGCACTGGGTGATCACGAAAAGAAAGACCCTGTAAGAATGGAAATGTGATTGTGTATTAAGGTTACTGTAAAAGCAAAGTCCCCAGGTGGACCTGAGAAGTATAGCTAGGATACCGGAATAAACTGGAAGGAGGGAAGGAACCATTGGGTGAACCCCAGATTGAACTGTGAGTTCACATTATAAGAAAGAACAGGTTTTTGGCTAACCACTGTAGGAAGGGCATAGACTCGATTAAACTAAGAGAGAATGGAGGGGCGTTCCAGCTGAGGGACCGTGAGCGAAAGAAGAATGCACCGAATGAGCAAGTAAAGAACTTAAAGTAATATGAACAGATCTTGAGTTTTCGTATGCCGTCGAGTCACTGAAGTTATTCGGGAGAGTGAAAAAGATAAGCTGGAACGTTGATTAAAAAGAGGAATGATGAGAGAATGAGAGAGAGAGAGGTGGGGTTATTGATGATTAATCAATATCCTGAGGTAATGGGAAATCATGAACTGATAACTGGCGCGACGGAAGTTGATTACAAAAACTAGCGTCAGTACAGATAAAAGGGAACTTTAGAGTTTACAGAAAACGGATTAGAAAATCGCGTCTTCCAAATATCGACTTGGAAAGATTTCCCTCTCTTTCTGTGTCTCGTTCTTCCTCTTTCTTTCACTCTTTTACACGCACACGCACACACACAGGTCAAATGTCAAATCACGCACTTTTCATTTAATCATATTCACCTAAATACGGCCTTATCTCTTCCTGTAATTGTTTCTTATTTACAGTTGTCACTAGTCATATAAATACTTATTTTGGGAGAAGACGCCTAACTTCTAAATTTAGCTGAAAGTTATTGTAAAGAATCTTTGTCGAATCTTAGTATGTTCCCACGCTTTCGTCCATGACTTACCATTATGATCATAATATCAACTATAACTGAGCAAACGCACTCTTTCCGTTTCGTATAATTACTTCCTTAATTTGCTCCACTGTGTTACTGGAGTTTTTAAAAGGATATTGTTAATGCATTAAAGTGTATATTGTTACCACTTTTGGAAATTAGGTGCTGTACTGCATTCAATGAAAATGAATATCTTGCAGGCATGGACGTCACTTAGATAATTAGGCGTGCTAATGGATAATGAAGAATTGCGTAATTGTATGGGTTTGATAAAAGTTAGTTTTGTCTCGATAGAAAAGGACGCCTGTTTTCTCTTTTCAGTGTTAAAGTACACACGGACGACTACGAATTCTTTTCATACGACGAGAGAGAGAGAGAGAGAGAGAGAGAGAGAGAGAGAGAGAGAGAGTCGTCCACCGGACATAAACACACCCTACCTCTTTTTGCTTCTTCTTGTCCGTGATTATGTCTCGGGACGGAAGCGGGGTTCCAAAGTCTGATGGTTTATTGTGTCAGGAGCAGGTAATGAGGATATATCTGTGAGATCATCTAATGAGCCCTGCTATCCTACGGAACGACCCAAGGTGGGCGGGAGAAGTAAGAGGATGTGGGATCATTTGGGGGGATGGGCGAGTGGGGATTGAGGAAGAATAACATTCAGTGGAAATGGGACTCCAGGGAGGCGCTGTTGCAAGGATTAAAGGGCTTCAGAGGTGCATTTCTATTACCCTGTTCTGTGTCCCTCTAAAAGATTAGCTGCACTTTGGGAGTGTTATTTTGTTATTTATTTGTGTTTTAATCATGGTAAGGCATAGTACAAGATGTTACATTTTAACACACACACACGCCACACATACACACACATATATGTATATATATATACACATATTATATATATATATACGTGTGTGTGTGTTTGTATATATGTATATATATATATATATATATATATATATATATATATATATATATATATATATATATTATTTGTGTGAGTTTATTTAAAATAAGTTCTGTTGGTCAGGCCACTCTCCTTACTACGTACAGTGTGCGTGGGTTTGTTAGAACTCTCTGTGACCTTGTGTAGTAAATTGAATTAGTCACCTGATGGTTACTTCTGCTAATAAAGACAATGGAAGTTTATTTTTTCTCATTTTTGATTCGGTTTTTAGTTGGTTATCAGGATTATGCATATATATATATATATATATATATATATATATATATATATATATATATATATATATATATATATATATATATATATATATACTTGGATTTTTAAGAGTTTTACTCAAGGTGGACCTGTGACTGGTAACGTTAGATTGGGTTAGGAATTTTGCTTGCTGGAAAGGGATTTTCAGGTTAGATTTTTCAACCTTGGTGGAGGTTTGTAGTCTCCGAGCGCTTTTTTGAATCAACAGTAATAGGTAGTCGCTGCGAAAAAACTAGCTGAGAATCCGAGGGGTAACACCTTTTATAGCCACCCCTTCTAGGATATGAGAAATAGAGTAAAACGGAGTGAAATCTTACCTGACATTCATCTTTGCATAAACATATATTACGATCAGTTTAAATGTTTTCCATTTCAAAAATTCATAATTTTTTTTTTTTTTGTACGTAGTTTTGAACAAGTATTCCCATCTTGGCATTCAATTCGTTGACATTATCTCGTTACTAAGAGTCCTGTCTTGATATTTCATTCAACTCTGTATAGGATCATTTCAGCTGACGACCATTTTTCATTTACAGATATCATTATTTCCTTGTGCTATATATTTTCACTTAACATTATCACCAGATAATTTATATTCTCCTTACCCATCCTCTGTTAATGCACACAGATACCTTTGATTTTTCACCTTTTAGTTTTGTGATGGAGTAATGTTTGCTTTATTCATATTATTGTTGTAGTTATCATTATTCTCCCTTCCGATAAAGCTGATTTCAACTACTACATTTTATGATCTACAACAAATATTAGGTTATTTTTCCTTAGCGCAACTGTTATACGATTTCTTTTCGAGTACGCCATTCCTTCCATTATTCAGAGCAAAAGGGAAATTCTGAAGTGATTAAAGGCGTAAGATGGGTGGGCGAGCATCTCAGTGCCTAATTATATATTGTGCGGTTCCGACAGTGACAAGACGACATGAACACCGCATGGGGCGTTAGTTCTTGCCTGTTCATTTTCTTCTTCTTCATTGTTGACGAAGAAATGTGCGTCTCTTAAACTTGATACTTATGAGACTGAAAAAGATTTAGGTAAGCAGTTTAGGCGGTGGCCTCTGTGTCAAATACATAGTATTATTTCAGAATAAATTAGGCTAATTTGGTATGCATTATTCTTAAGACAGAGTTATAATGTTGTTCTGTCAAAGGGATGCCTGCTGCTGCATTGGTCTCAGAGAAGATTGAGTTAGGGCTTCTGAAATTATTTCTTGAACAGTGCTGTTCAAAGCCAGGTTATTGACTCAAACACTCTTTTTGCCTCTCCAACACGGCAGACCTGCGTGAATTTCGGATCCCTGGAGGTGTTACTAAGTAATGTCCTAGAAAGTTGGCCGATTATTGTTTTACACTTCTAATACTGTCCGGTTAAATAAGTCAAGCCTGTCAGCGCGTGTACTGATAGTGAATATCAGTAGCAAGCATTCTGCGGGTTAATGTTTATCTTTTTCCTTTTGATAATTTTTTATTTGATTCAAACTGTTTTCACAGTAATATCTTAGCATTTTCCCTTTCGCCTTTAGGTTTAAAAATTTAAACTAATAGTTCATGATTTTAACTCCTCGAAACATTTGCTGCAACGCACATCATATGAAACAAATAAAAAACAGTTCGTTCCTGTTAGAATATTTTCTTCTTGGCATCAGGTAAAGGATTGTTAACACCTCTTGCGGCTTAATTTGAGTTTTACAAACGGCAAATGAAAGAAATTCGATTTTTTCTTCTAACAGGAATAAGTTAAATAAAAACGTAGGATCATATTGAATTTTTCTTTTTTATTTAATAAAGTGACATGACGAAAGAAGAATATCTAAAATGTTTCGATGGCTATTGTAAGTCGCTTTAGTGTTTAATCATCGTCTGTGCTGCAGGGATATGTCTCATTGTTGTGCCACTTTAATTCAGACCTGCTGAATTTAACCACTGTTGGATTTTTGAGACTTCTTTGCATGTTATTCTCTTTCATTTCTTTAGATACTGTAAGGAAATCTGATATTGACCAAAAAATGACCTTTTGTTGGTGTTTCTTAACGGAGATAGGTGTTTAGATGTTGATTGTCTAGTATTAAGCCCAACTTTCAAAGAGCAAAGATCGGTTTGGGTAAGCGGATTTAAAGAGTGCGTTAAAATGCGTTAAACATGGAAAGCAATCTTAGTACTTGGTGTTGTGTATTTTCAGTAAAAGTGAGTAAATTAGCCATGTTTAAACATTGTCACTGAGATATTTCGAGTTTATTAATCTTTTTAGGACATAGTTTACTAAACACAGTTATGTAACCAAACCGTGTAATTTGAATTTGCTGAATAGATTTCTGACAAAGATGCACTACCGTAAACGTGTTATAGAGATATCCAAAGAAAACCCTTCCACATACCGGTACTTTTAAACTTTAATTACGGGTTGCTGTATGGGGCAAAC
Source organism: Macrobrachium rosenbergii (assembly GCF_040412425.1). Lineage (NCBI taxonomy): Eukaryota > Metazoa > Arthropoda > Malacostraca > Decapoda > Palaemonidae > Macrobrachium > Macrobrachium rosenbergii. The sequence continues at coordinate 78,046,498 of NC_089748.1, forward strand.
CTGTTTCTCAAATGAGAGGATGACACAATGGTCGTATGATTATGGACTGTACTACACGAAGTAATAATTCGAGGGCTTTATAAAACGAATAAAGTCTTGTAGTATCCTTATTAAGCTCGGTCATAGATGGCCAACTTCCATTAAAACCAGAAGATATCCAAATGCAACGGCCGATCTGCGCCCATAAATTTGGGCCTCAAAGCCACCAACCCATAATTAGGACGTCTCGCTAAATGGTCTAATGATTATGGAAAACTGACGAGATATTATGCTGAGCTACAGCACCATTATTTCACCTCTTCAGATAAACACATCTTATAGGCAGTAGGTCTATAATTAAAAAAAACTCAGTCGAAGACGAGATTGTAACAATAAGATCATCTAACTTGGCTTCTAAGGAGTCCTACGCAACGAAATTGAAAACTGATGAATTTAGTGAACCGCATATACATAGAATATATTGATGATGTGTGTTATCGACCCTCCAAAATTACTTACATTTTTCAGCGAAGTAAACATGTGTCGATAGTTTTGATCGCTGAGGTAACCAAAATCACGGACATCTCCAATCCATTGTCAGTGAAATATACTTTAGTGCCACGAGAGACTGCCTATGGTTCGTTTGGGAGGAAGTCCTGGGAAATGCAAACTGGCATTGTTCAATTTCATCCGACAACATTCCGTGTTCTCTTCCATTTATCTTTTTGTTCGTCTTCCTCTTCCTACCTCACCTCTTCATTTGCCCCGTAAAGCTTTCTCTTCTGTTCTCATTTTTTTCCCCGTGTCTGTTGTACCCCTTCCTATTTTTCCGTCCTACCTTCATATTCGATTACAACATCTAATCTGCCCCCTTCTATACTTATTTTTCTCCGTACAGTATTTCCATTCCTTATTTTCTTACATCATTACTCCTTCATTGCTCAATTTCTTCCTCTCTCAACGTCCTCCTCGCTTTTCCCCCGCCTATATTTCGTATTCTGTTTTCCATCCTAGTTTTCTTCTTCACTCTCCCTCCCTTCCTGGTCTTCCTCTTCCCCCAATCACCTTTCAAATTAACATTTACTACCTTTCTCCTTCACCCTTTTATCTTTCTGTTTCCCCAGTCCCTTCCATCTTTCTTCTGTCCCTTCTCACAGCTTATTCTTCCTCCTCCCAATAGTCCTTTCTCGCCCTGCACTTAAAAATCTGGCCTAAAAAAATCAGAAAATACTTCCCATCTCAGGGATACACTTTTCCTCTTTCCCCAGACAGCAATAAAGTCAAGGAATCCGAAAAAGATAAAGATTGATCATATTCCGGTCACTCAATTCTTTTTCCCCGAAAAGAGAAAATAAATAGAAAGCGATATAAAAATTTTATTTCCCTTTGAAACATATAAGTCCATTAACGCACCGAGTCTACCGCCACAGAGATCAATATTTTCCATTTATGCTCCTCTCTGCTTCTCTATAGTGGAGTTATTGCATCCGAATTGAACTCTAACTAATCCATCTGTGCTTTTATTGTTTTTTACTTTCATCTTTTATTTGGCTTTGAATGCATTTTTTATTTAAAAATATGTTTAATATGTCCACAAAGGCTACGAAACTAGAAACAAAAATATTCATTTTTTTATACTTGTCGTAATACAAATGGTTCTGTTCTTTTTAGATATTTTTTTGTTAATCCTCTAAAATCAATCATTTTAGGCCGATGACAGCAAAAATTCACTTTATTTGCAGGGGTGCATTTTTTCAATAAAAAAGCTGATCTGTATTCTTCCTTGAAGTTGTTTTCACAATTTATAAATGTTCATTATTTAGCCAAAAACATTAGTGATTTATACCTTGTGTAATTCAAGTATAACCGCTCTTAACCCAAGAAAAACCTGCATACTCTCATTTAGATGGAGTCCATTAAAACTGCGCTGATATGCAGTATGCATATATTTTGTTTTAAATGCGCATATCTGCATATGAAATTATATATATTTTTCGGTTACAACAGCTCCCTTTTGAAACGAATTAGATTGAGATTTGGCGTATACTGTATATGTAATAGAAAGTAATTACTATAGGCATTTCACTGAGAATGTAATATATATATATATATATATATATATATATATATATATATATATATATATATATATATATATATGTGTGTGTGTGTGTTCTGAGTCCGGTTGGAAGAGTTAAATTATATAATTTTATATATATAAATTTTGTGTGTGTGTTCTTCAGTTTGGAAAAGTTAAATTGAATTTTGAATGGCCTTGGGCCAACAGCTAGATCTCAGAACATAAGCAATAAATGTAATTAATAGTATGGCTTACCTTGAAATTACATCTATTCAAAGGAAATGGGAAGGTCACCTTTCAAACCAGTTGGTTAGAATAAATTATTTTAATTACAGATTTGCAAGTAGACATTAATATGGACAGGCTGGCAGTTCAGCAATCAAGGCACATGCAGTGTACCATAAAAAGTGTAATTACAGTTAGCAAATGAATAAATCTGAGATGGCTATAGCCCTACAAAGAGTTTGAAACAAATCTTATAAAATTCTTAAGACTGACTGATAAAATTATGTTACATAAGTACAACGTTAATGCTTGAGGGGACTAACATATGGCTCATGTAGACTGTCGATTGCAGAAGTGTTGCATGTGGCAAGATGGAACTGAGTCTTCTAAGGCAATTGTTTCACAAGGGCAGGGGCAGAACACAAAGAGCTAGAAAACAGGATTCTGGAAGAGTATTCCAGGTCAGCATTCATTTACATAAAGACTTTCTCTCACGATGGAGGGAATTATTAACTAGATTTAATTAGCACATGATAACACTATGGTGGGAATGCTCTAATCACAGAACAAACTTAATTTAGGCTTGGACCAAGTCGAGAGAAAATGTGCCTGCTAGGATGTGGGAAACAAAGGGACTTTGTTTAGGAGAATGAAAATTTGGAAATACTGAAAACTGAGAGAAATTCAGGAATAGGAAAAGAACACTGGCGTTACTTGCGACTTCAGGATGCACCTTATTGCATCTGTGCATGGAGCTCACTTGCAGAATATGGATTCAGGCCGCTCTCATAGAAGTTCCGACACGTGGCCAACATGGGGGAGGACAGAAAAGCACCAGGCTTAATGAAGTGACCTTGCAATTCGGTGTCGGGGAATGCAGTCAGAGCGAGTCAGATCGTTGTGTTGTCCCCCTTGATTCTCGCGACGAGTACAGGACAGCAGGACATCTGAAAGAAGCAAATAACACCCAGCACAAAGGTCATAGGGAAGTAGGTCTTATAGTTAAGACTAACTAAGGGTCAGCCTAGCAGCCCATTGACTATCATGACCTTTCCTTGTGCCCTAACGGCTGTCTGTCCCCCAATCTCGAATGATAGTGGGGTAGGATGCCTACATTCTGTCCCCCCCGTAGTGGGGGTATCCTTCAGCCGCCATGAAATTTGACTTCCTAGCTAACGGGCTGGAGAGACAAATTTTTATAAATATGTAAGAATGTAAATATATATATATATATATATATATATATATATATATATATATATATATATATATATATATATATATATATATATATATGAGTGTGTGTATGTGTGTGTGAATAATCATTAAACGTGAAGACTGTCAAAGAATTCAGGGTAATGTGATTCCAGTAAGTGACTGTCGAAGGTGCGGTGCAACTCATTTACCATATAAATAGTAACACGCATGATGTTGTTAGCAGCAGTATCCGTATAAGTTCATATTAGATTTCGCAATTGTGTTGATGTTCGCTACGAATACAAGCAGTTGCCATATATATATATATATATATATATATATATATATATATATATATATATATATATATATATATATATATATATATATATATATATATGTGTTAATTACAAATGTTGTTTGCTATCCAATTAGCTATATATATATATAAATTATATCTATCTACAAATCTTGTTTATCAATATATATATATAAATTATATATATATATATATATATATATATATATATATATATATATATATATATATATATATATATATATATATATATATATATATATATATATATATATATATATATATATATATATATATATATATGTGTGTGTGTGTGTGTGTGTGTGTGTGTGTGTAAACCGTGGTTCAGCCCATGAGACGACGAAGTTCTTATCAACTATAATTTCCCTTCGGTTTTACATATTATTTCCGAGGTAGAGCGAATTGGATATTAAACAACATTTGTAGCTTAATGTTTGTATATAAATCAAGGTGATGTGATAAAAATTTATATATATATATATATATATATATATATATATATATATATATATATATATATATATATTTGTCACGGAGTGTACCAAGTACCTGGTTATCACACAACTAGTCACAAAATCCAAAAATTTACCTCACTTCAGCCAGATACCTGAATCCTCCTAACAATAAAATTACGACTGAACACACTAAAGGCAACAGTGATCCCTTTAAAACTTACTTATCTCTTGAAAAATCAAACTAAGTTTATCAAGATATGTGTGAGGTATTAAATATACTAGAGGAAAAGAGCATGACTCCATCAAACAACTATAATTGTTCCCCTGGTCTTAATTCACTTCAATAAAACTGAAGGAGAACAAAACATGTTTATCACTTTGCCTTATGCACACACAAATAACCCTATTCACTGGTGGTCAAATAATGAAATACTGTGTTTAATCATTTTAAATACAAAAATTTATTTTTATCTTCAAAATTTATAATTAGAATTCACAGTCTGAAAAATTTACCATTACTTGAAAACAACACAAAATTTAATTAATTCTTAAACAAAATTTATTAACAAAACTTTAATTTATCAAGAAATTACATTAACTAAGCAAAATTTAAACTATTAAGAATTGTTCAAGATTTGAAAAGTAAATCTTAACAAGTGAAAATCAAATTAAGTATGCAATGTTAAAGTTTCAAAAATATGTAAAATGTTAAGTAAAAACTATGAAATTGTAAACACAAGAACACACAAGAAAATGCACAAAACAAGAATACACAGAAAAATGCAAACAACAAGAACACACGAAAAATGCACAAAAGATTTATCAACAATAATTTCACTAAGGCAAAATCTCTCCACTGTTTCTTATTTTACCTTGGTAAAAGTAAGCAAAAATCCAATTTACCTTTCACAAGCTTGTGAGAACCTTTGTAAAATTCACAAAAATACACTTCCTATGAGGCACCTGTTACACTTCTAACACACTTTCCCTATGATCAGATCTTAAAAAAAAGAATATTACTCCTAGTGACCACACAATTTGTTATAAAATTTGGATAAGAGAGAGAGAGAGAGAGACCAACCAACTCTATCAGGATCTCTTACAACAATAAAAGCCTCCCAGATTTTACTGTAAAAGAAATCCATCTTGCCCTGAGAGCCATTTTGGGAACCTGACACTCAAGAGGTGGGTAGGGGTTTTCCTTCTGGGTCAAAGAGGGCTCTTTATCCTGTCAGCACCCATCTCTTTAGTTAATAGAGGATTTCCTGTCTTAACACTTGTTCAAACAACAGGCTTCTGGACCAACCATTGTTATCTAAGCCTGTCATCCTATATCTCTTTTTAATGACAGTTTAAGTAGATAAGGAAACAAACCTTCACAAAACCCTTGCCCTGGTCAACAAATATTATCTAGACCTGTCACTTCATCTCCCTTTTTGATGACAGCTTAAGTGGTTTGGAGACTTCCTTCGAAACAGAGGGGGTTACCCTGGTTGAACACCTGACACCTGAATACACATTAGCCTACCTAGCTGGGTAAACATGACTCTAATAGAAAAATGTATCTTATCTCTAAAATCACACAGTTAAACTAACCCTTTTGAGATCTGACACTCGGTACTTCAATAAACAATATTACTATACACAGCACATGACAAACACAATAGAAAACATATTAAATTTGCAAAAACATACATCTTATAAGGCATATCACTATATTTAAGCCACATCATTATAATATATATATATATATATATATATATATATATATATATATATATATATATATATATATATATATATATAAGAGAGACAGAGACAGGGACAGAGAGAGCGCCCATTGGTTCTCTTTTTGAATACTACTTGTGCCGATATTATGCTGTTCAAAAAGGCTGCAGAAGCACTGATTTCAACAACTACCAGTCATTTCTTTCTCCCTGTGATCTGCAAGGTGACTGAAGAGGTGATCTTGAAATTCTTCCACAACCAATGAACATAGGTTCTAGACTCTTGCTTCCTGTCAGCTAGTATGCCTATAGGAACAGGTTATATGCCTGAGATACATTTTAAAGTTAACTATGCTGCCTTGGATTTTACTGTTCTAGAGCCTCTTTAATATTTAAAGCACGAGGATTAAGGGTTAGCGGCTGCATGATCGCAGTCATTTTTCATACCAAGCGACCGGTCTTAAAATTAGCTGCGATTTATTTTAATTTTTAGTCTGTTATAAGTGACATGATTGCTGGATTATGAAAAAGATAATATATTTCGTAAAGGATTAAACTCTTGTTGCTGTTATTTGCTCCCCAACCCCCAATTCCAAACGAAGTAGCTGCTATCCATAACATAGACCTAGGAAGAATCAGTAAGTGGGATATGAGAATGAACTTGGGCAAGAGTATGACTTTTATAGATCATCTAACCTGGTACCTATCTTATACTACACAATTCACCTTGCAAAAGAGACACTGTTCTTAATTACTGGGATTATTTGTCTTTCCTTGGTGTTATGGTCGACTTCAAGTTTTCATTTATACAGCACTTGAAAATAATTACTATCTAAAGGGGTTAGAAAAGTAGATATTCTACGGTACAGAAGAAATGGTGTTGTTCCATTTAATGCAGTTATTAATTAGGCCATCGTCAGAAGACATCCTGTTCGGTTATTTTCCAAAACCTCTGTTTCTACAGGGAATTTCCGACATCAGCTTTAGTGCCTCCGCCTGTATTATACGTGCCTCACGAGTTGTAGAGCTAGCCAGCATCCACATTTTGTTGAGGGGCCTCACTATCATACTCCCTGTACCTGAAGTCTTCTATTCCTTTTGCTGTTAAACAATAAAGCAGCGTTACTGATGCCGGTGTATCCAAGTTAAAGCATCATACAGCATTGCCATATTTATTTCTGGCTCTTATTGCTAATTGTGTATTTAATTTGCATCTTTTAGTTACTGTTTTTAACTTTTAATCTCATATTTCTGCTTATGTCTTTTATTTTTATTTACTTACATATTATTTCTTTCTTTATTTATGTATTTATTTGCTGAAGGGAATGCTTTCCGTGGAAGGTCGGTTCTGTATTTTGTTTCTGTGGGCATTTATGAATGTTTTTTAAATATTTTCTCTCCATGCATTTATTAATTTCGATTTTTCTTCCTAACGGTATGTGTTTTACAGTCAAGAACATTAATGCCTTCTTTGAAATTTTCATTACTTTCCCGTGTTTATTTAATTTTTTTGTTTTCCTGAATAGCGAATGAGGTCATTTATCCACCATGAAACCGTTGAATTAGATTAACAAGGATTTCGCTAATCGGCTCTGTTGCTGTTACACAAATTTGAAAATATATCAAGAACAACACATTGATGTCTTACTAATGTGATACAGTATTTACTTTCCTCTAATTTATTATAGTTTGTTCTCATAATTTTGTCCTGTATACAGAGTGATAAGGACCAAGGAACCAAAACTCTTATTTAGGTTTTCACATAATATCTTCGTTCGTTCGCTTTAAATTAAGTTAGCCTTGTGCTGACTCGGGCTCTTGCTCTAGGGCAACATGAAACAATAACTTCCCGCTACTCAAGTGTTGCCGTTCCTTGAGTAATTAATGTATATGCACGATAACATGGGGCCTGGTACGATATGCACGCTTGTGCAGTAATTCTGTACTTCAGGAAATGAAAATTAAAAGCACTTTAAATCTAATAAATAAAGATTTGCATTAACAAAAATGTGCATTAAGTGTACCCTCCAATGTTTGGATTAACGGGCAATTGAAAGCGTTAAGTAACAACTCATTTCACATAAGTCTTGCATAACAGAGTGGAATACTGGGTTTTATTTATAGCTGTTTAGTTACCTCAGGTGCAACATATACAGTAATTACCTTATTCCTTGTTGTGGCCAAACATCCAATGTTCTTAACACTTCGACTATGCCTTGGCCTTTTGCCAGCTTTGATTTAAGTTTCTCAGCTTGAGAATAGACTAAACTACACTCTTCTTATTTATTTATTAATTGGTACTCATTATTACAGTTATTTACAGTTATATATATATATATATATATATATATATATATATATATATATATATATATATATATATATATATATAATATATAATATAAATATAGGGTGCTTCAAAATTAGGGCCCTCCCCCTCTACAGCATAAACTAAAATAGATATGGACAAAAACAAAAGTAATTCAGAACAGGTATTTATTTAAGTTTCTCTCTGAGTATTTAATATTTTGTGTGGCCTCCATCTACATGTACCACAGCCTGCATTCTTGAGTGGTATGATTTCAGCAAATCACAAAAAAGCTGAGACTCAAACTCCATTTCCCTGAGCACTTCGGTCACCTCTCTTCGCAGGTCGTCGAGGCTTGGTATACCATCATAGTTCACTGTGTGCGCTTCAACACGATCCTTTAAGATACTACCAATGTTTTCACACACATTAAGGTCAGGGGAGCTACCTGGAAATTCACTTGAAGAAACAAAATCGATACCACTGTTTTGAAGCAGCTCCTGTGTCTGAAGAATCTTGAAACATGGTGCCTTATCATGCAAAAATGTGACTTCTTCAACAGATAACACATTTTTGGGATCTTTGAGGAAAGGAAATACTCCACCAGTAAGCTCAGTTTCTCTGAAGTATTTGCCATTCCATGACTGTCCTTTTTCTTTGATGATCCACATTAACCGCTTGGCTGTGAAACAGAGAAAAATTCCCAAACATTCAGGGAATTTCACAACTTGGCAATAGGACACATCATCGCTGATATCATCCAACTTTACAGCCCAAATGATGTCATTTTTATGATTTGGCTTCGTGACTGTGTAAATGAAGAAGTCATCTGATTCGACAACACGGAGAAAGTCAGCTTCATCCCAGTCTTCAAGAAATGAACCACAAAACCATGCACGGTCTTCTCTCTGTTGCTGAGTGATGTTGGGCTTGCTGATAACATGAAATGGCTTGATACCAGATTTTCTCAACTCACGATATACAGCACTACAACATCTCTTCTTTCCCCTTTTTGTTTCTAGTTCAAGCGCCAATTTACGTAAAGACTTTCTTGGTCTACCCACTGCCTCAGCTATGATGTCTTTTGACTCCTGAGAAAGGAGTTCATGCCTTCCAAGATTCTCACTCTTTTTGTGATGACAGTCATATGGATTTTTGTTCCAATTTCTTTTAACAAAGGATTCATCTCTTTTAACGTATTTAGCTATCCAGGAACATGAAATGAAGGATGTGCCAGCATCCCTGGCCTCTCTGAAGGTTATAGCCCGGATTCGGTCAGTCCATCTGAATCCCTCCGAGTCGTCAGCCATGGCTGTATCTAACTCTGTCACTCAGTCTGAAAATACAAGAAATGTAAAATGAAAAATAGCTTAATAGAAACTTAAAATAATGTACTTGGAGATAGGCTATAGCAGAAAACTTCATAACTTTCCATTTGTTCTGTGGAGGGGAGGCTCTAATTTTGAAACACCTGGTGTATGTATATATGTATGTATATATATATATATATATATATATATATATATATATATATATATATATATATATATATATATATATATATATATATATATATATATAAGAGTGTGTATGGGGTTGTAACTTATTTGTCATATCGGTGGCTAACCAGTCAGTGATGTTAAGCTACACGGGGTCTGTTATAATTGGAGGGGGACCACTGAGAAACGCCAGTTCATTGAACATCAGTAGGGCAGGCCATGAGACTAGCAACCTAATCCTAAAACCTTAGATAGGTATGTAAATAAATAATCATCCACATCCGGCAAGTTTCATCAAAGTAGAAACGAGAATTGCTGTATTGGAGATGAAGTTTAATGTTG
>NC_089748.1:78061649-78074149 GCF_040412425.1 Macrobrachium rosenbergii
AAGAGGGAAAGAACACCTTTACAGGATAGAAAGTAATGAAGCAAACAGGTAGATTTTCTTTGTAAGACAAGGTAGTATTTAAGAATGATGTCAAGAATCTTTGCTAGGGTTTCACATACACACACACATTATATATGTGTATGTATGTATATATACATACTACTAGATTAAATATTGTTTGCGCGTATATGTGTATCAGAGTACAAGTCGTTGGTTCTAGATATTTCCTAGTCATTAAATCTTGTAAAACATCTGTTAAAACATTCGCCTTCATTCAAGATTATATGAGTCAAATAATCTCCAATCGTCAGGTGTTTTTTTGTAGTTGGTTTGACGTGGCTGGCAAACATTTTTGTTGTGGCTTCGTAACCTAAGCACTATCTTATTCTATTCTTTGATATCTTGCTGTCAGTTCTATCATTAGCCTGTCGGTATATACATAAGAAAATTCATTACTTTTTTAATATGAATTTGCTTTCTTTTTGTTCCTCGCGTGTCAGTTATTGCCAGTAATTGATCTGAGGGTAGAAAATTGTCTGGCTTATACTATAACCTTTATTTCCCAATTGTCTGGCTTATGCTATAACCTTTATTTCCCGTGATATCGAGTAATGAAACAGTACGGGCTATCTTGTTTGAGTTTCTGCTTACTAGATTCCCGTTTTCTTTAGATTCATCTGAGGTAATAATTCTCCAGTTGACTTTTTTGTCTTACGGAAAACTGGTAATCTTTAATTCTAGCGAATTTTTGTGGGTTTCATCACGGTTTCTTTTAGCGTAATTGCCGTAAAACAAAATGATAATGTCTCAGATGTGTGTAATATCATTTTTAAATTAGTTAAATAACAATTAACTCTCTAATTGGTTATATAACAATTAACTCTCTCTCTCTCTCTCTCTCTCTCTCTCTCTCTCTCTCTCTCTCTCTCTCTCTCTCTCTCTCTCTAAGTGGCGTTTTTTATCTGGATGCTACTTTTCATAAATTTTAGGTTGGAGCAATTCAAGGGATTGAAGCAAATGATTTTTCTATAATCTTGTTTTGTGTGAAAGGCATTTTCCTCAATAAACCACCACAGCAAATTTTTGCTGGTTATGATCTCGTTTCCAGAATTATTCTTAAGATTTGCTTTGCTCAAGTGCATCACTATGAATAGTATTAACAGATTAAGTGAACTATTATTTATAAGCAAGATATGTCCTTTGGATAACACCATAGTTCAAATTGTCAGAGTTTCATTTACATATATGGACGCCTGCGAGTATTTATATACATATTTTACCTCAAAATCACTAAGAAATGTAAAAACAATGATGATCGCATTCGCGTGTATAATAACCATTTTTGATTGGAACAAAGTGTTACGACTTTGGCTTAGTTCATGTATCTACAGTATATATGTACCTACTTGACTTCACTTTCTGCTGCCTGGATCTTGATGAACGATGTCTGTTATGAAGACTTACATTGTGTCTTATAATTCTGAATTCTGATTTCGAATCAGTGAGTGTTAGAGGGTGTATAAATGAGTACACTTTTATTGATCTCGAGTGAGAACTAACAATGTGACTTCATGTTGAGAGAGAGAGAGAGAGAGAGAGAGAGAGAGAGAGAGAGAGAGAGAGATTATCATATTGCTAGGGGGAAAACCGTTCTTAGAAGGGTATCAAACCTTGGTTGCTTTGTTTTTCCCCTTTTATATCGAAGAAGGGAAGATGATGATAAAACCCGAAACAGAGGAAGGTGGTGATAACGAAGGAACAGAAGACAATTTGATGATAGGGCGAGGAGAGGGGAGAGAGAAAGAGAACCCGATGATACCGAGTCAAAAGACGTTTTTGATGAAGGGACACACGTAAGGGAGAGGGAGAGGGAGAGGGTGGAAGCGAGGGAGATGGTTATGAGGGAGAGGAGGGAGTTATTGGTGTGAAAGAGAATGTCAGATTAAGGACGCGCACAACACAAGCGCGCTTGCTTGCCCGCTCGAACGTTCGCACGCTCGAAGAAGCATGTCTGATACGTTAAAAGCAGGTCATCGTAAACCATGCAAATAGAGTAATGGATTGACATGATTAAGTTTCACACGATCGAATGGATAATACTGTATTAATTACCTAATGCTTTCCTTATTGTACTCCGGGAAGAGTGTATTGGCTGTTTGTGTCATCAGTTCTTGGATACAACTTGCAAGCAATTTTTGCTGATTGAATTAGATGAGCTTTGTGCATTGGCTGCGTATAGCGCTCAGCCCTGTAATCTAAATTAAACGGACTACTCTCATTTAGTGTTCAAAGCCAAAATCACGAAAGGCTTCACAAACCTAATGCATTAAGTAATAATATCAGATTGTGCAGTCCAGTGAAACAACAAACTATATTATTTACGAATATTAACTTCAGTGACATTGTGACTGTGCTGTTGTTTATTTGTTTAGAATTAAATGCGTTTAGATGTAGGACCGTTATTGAATTGCTTTATTTTTCTAGTGTTTTGGGTAGGCTCTTCAATGAACATTGGCTTAGATGATTATTACAGCAGCAGCGGTTATCACAGTGATAATAATAATAATTGCTGAATAATTCTGATAACAATGATTACAGCAACAAAACCGTATCAGGTCATCTGAAACGTTAATAAGCAATTTCAAAGACTAATTTCAGGAACTTGTTATAGTCCTTTTAATGAGCGGTAATTTTTTTTTTATACCACTGCAGCCTCGAGTGATCTGCATAATACCTGTAAAGCGTATCACATTTACTAAGATTAAGCGCCTTTTCCAGTCTGTCACATACGGGCTGCCAGCAAATTCTAACTTGTTATAAATGTGGAAATTAACACGTAAGTCGTAAGAGGCCACATAATAGCAAAAGAGCTTAGCCCAATTCTTTGCTTCTTTGAGTGTTTTTAATTTTCTCTTTCCTGCTCCTTTGCCTCTTAACGAGAGGTATTACATCTTCACCATCAATTTCAGTCACCACAAAGTAACCGAAAATGGAACGATCTCCATGCTGGTCGCTTCTGGTGGATGGATTTGAATTCCTTTCTCAGTGTTTTCTAGAATTCGCGACCTTCCTCCGTTCGTCGTAACCCAAGAATGGAGTCCATTATTAGCATTGTTAGGATTTCCCTTATCTCGTGTGCAATGACCGAGCCTGTTTTTGACGGCTGTTCGCATCTTGTGCCCTCGTGGTTTTGATATTTATTCACCCCAACCTCTGTAGGCCAGAAAAAGTGATCAAGTTTGGGCAGCTGTCCCATGTAGACTCTTCATATCATAAAAATGAAATGACCGTGGTCTATCTCTGAGGCTATGCCCGTGTAGCCACTTCACAGCAATAAAAAATGCATTCATATACGGGTATTATGTTCTTTATATAAAATTATGCGAATGATTTATGTGTCGATTCATTTATGAGTTGTCTAATGTAACTAGATATTTACTTTTATAGTATTTTTGCCTCATATTTACTTATTGTAAGTCACAATGATATGTAAGCTAATTACGAGTGATTTGTATAGGTTTTAAAAATTGCTATGAAAATTACGTAAAAATACCACTGTCACTGATAGTTCCACGAAGAACTGACAATTAAACAGAATGATAGATTTGCAGCAGAAAGATATATAAAACAACGTGGACATTATGATTTCAGTTTGAATATTCGTAATAGGATGAGATTATACACACACACACACACACACACACACACACACACATTTTATATATATATATATATATATATATATATATATATATATATATATATATATATATATATATATATATATATATATATATATATATATATATATATATATATATATATCGATGTACTCCCCATTGAAAACGAAGGAGAAACCAGAGATAAGTGGAAATACAGTTCTTAATATGTCCCAACAGATTCGTCTTCCACAGGCCTCTTCCGGAAATATTTTTTGATATTCACAAGCATTAAGCTACAAATGTTGTTTAATATCTAAATCACTTCTTCGGGAATAGCATACACCGAATGGGAATTGTACGCGATGAGCGTTCGTCACCAAGGAGATTCGAATTCCAGATTGGTTAGAAACCGACGAATTGTAGTGACGATTTTTTTACCACTAAACTGTCAATATATATATATATATATATATATATATATATATATATATATATATATATATATATATATATATATATATATTATATAATGTATATATATTATATATATTTATGTTGCTATATATATTTATCTTGCTCTCTCTCTCTCTCTCTCTCTCTCTCTCTCTCTCTCTCTCTCTCTCTCTCTATATATATATATATATATATATATATATATATATATATATATATATATATATATATATATATATATATATATATATATATATATATATATATATATATGTTTATTATATTAGATTGCTGCCACTGCAAAATCCTGGTAGCCCGTCAATCTAGCGGTCCGAAAAAACCCAAGAGGTACAGTAGGAGAATAGGTACCAGCCCTCGGGCTGGGGAGTTAAACAGTAGGCCCAGCGACACACTAGCCACGTGTCATAGGCATTAGGACCTGTGTCCCTACAGAGGCCCAGGAGGACTTTAACCTTAATATATATATATGTGTGTGTTCGTGTATATATATATATATATATATATATATATATATATATATATATATATATATATATATATATATATATATATGGCCTCTATCTTGGGAATAGCAACATGATACAAAAAAATATAAACAGAGTATAAGGCCCAAGAGCGAGTGCGATATCTTTTCCCTTTATTCTAGGGCATTCTGAAGCAAACTGCACAGCATAAAACTGAATATTACAGAAAAGATTTGGTTTTACCAAACAAACCTAAGGTTAGAATTTAAGAGAGGACAGATAACCATCTTAACGCCTACGAAGGATATCGCCTTCTGGGCCGGGAACGGTTGTCAAAGATAATCTCTGGTAACTGGATAAACCAGTGTGAGGGCGGGGGACATTATCCCTGATCACCGATATTTTTCAGTTTCTCTTTTTAAGCTTACTTCGAACTTTTTGTGTAGAATGGGGTCAAGGTTATGTAGACGTGGGCTTAAGATAATTTTGTTTTGCTTTTTTTAGCTTCATTAATGCAGACTCGATGAGGTTTCGGGAAACAATATTTTTTATCTCATTATTATACTACTGTGGGACCAATCCATTCTACGGGAATTCTGACTTGGTTGTACAAAAAGAATATTATTCTTTTGGTCATTTTACATGAATATTTATGTCCATTTATGCTGAAATTGATTCCCTTACTTGTCAAGCCGAAATAAAATAAATCAGTCAACACATGGGATTTTATAAAGTGTACTCTGGTGAGATCAGTTTCTTAAAAGCCTGTTTTCTAGTGTTGTGAAAAGATTACATTTACACTGAGTATCTTCAACATTGATTTGATGGAATCAAAGCAGACTAAATAAGGCAAGCAAAGGATGGTCTAGGGTAATTCTAGCTTCCTGTCACTTTTATTAGCTTCATAGATTTGTTGTAGGAAGTATCCAAAATATGAGTCAGTACCGGTTTTTCCACCGGCCTCTAGTTCCTTATATAGGAGTTGGTGATACGCGCAGGAACACTGCCGAGAGTAATGAGATTTTTATATTGATGTGATATCCAGAAAAATAATATGTATAAGTTATTTGCTGTTGTTCCGTATACTATATATATATATATATATATATATATATATATATATATATATATATATATATATATATATATATATATATATATATATATATATATATATATATATATATATATATATATATATATACACACACACTAAATTTACACTGAAAATTTTCACGTTGAAATTTGTTATTCAAAGAATATTTTTTATATTTCTCAAATAAAAGTTTGGGATAACAGTTATTTTGGAAATGTTTCTTTAAATTTCAACCTCATCATGAAAGGGGCCAAATCCGACGAGAGAAAAGGCTCTGTGCAATAATGTAAAATATTAAGTTGAATAATAAAACGTTAACTGCAAGAGCATGTTTGCTTACGGAAGACCCGACTGGAGAAGTCCTGGTTGGACCTGTTGGTTAATTTTTTTTTATTACCAATGGTAAATTTAACATTACTGGCGAATTATAATAATTGTTTTGCAGCACCTTTAGTCTGGAAAACGTAGAAATGTAAATAATATACTTTTCTACTTTTTTTCAGAATAAAGTTGTGCTGCTGAATAATTTAGAATTGACCAGTAATCTCCATCCTGATGTTAAATTTAACATTGAGCATGAAAACATTAAGTGCCTTTCTTTTCTAGACATTTATCACCAGATCCAACCAGCTCTTCTCCACTTCTGTCTCCCGCAACTGAACGTACACTGGTCTGGGTTCAAATTGTTATAGTTCGTGTTTTTATTATTGAAACTTAATAGTATCTTGACATTATTACACAGAGCCATTTTTCTCACATCGAATTGGCTTTCTTTTCCTCAGGCCGAGTTTCTTTAAAATGTTTACAGAATAACTGTTATCCGAAACTTTTATTTAACAAAATCTAAAACAGTCCGTGGATAACAAATTTCAACCGAAAATGCTTACACCTATAGGGGTGCAGGACGACTTATCACCGCCGACTCATCACCGGCGACTCACCACCGCCGACCCACCACCGGCGACTCACCACCGGCCAACTCAACGTCAGGACAACTTAACGTCTTTTTCGTCGATTTTTTTTATACATATAAAATTAATTTATTAATGATCAAGGTGACAAGCATACCGTTGTTCCGAAGCGCTTATTAGCGCTGACTTGGGTTGTGGTGAGCTGTCCTGGCGCTGAGTTGGCCGGTGGCGAGTCGGTGGTGGTGAGTCAGCGGTGTTGAGTTGTCACTTCCCGCACTGTATAGTACCTAACTATGATTTTTATGCTTCTCTGCCTTTAACAGATAATGGCAGATTTTTAAGAAACATTTCCTCGGTCTTAATCCTAAACTGGTTCTTAAGAACCCAAGGACAACTGGATCACTTTTGAAATTCAAAGATACTGTGCCCAACTTTTCTGCGTTCTGTGTTGGTTTATAAGTATACTTGCCCGAGATGTAATCTCCCGACTTATATCGGTTCCACCAAAAGAATGCTAAAAGCGCTAATCGACTCCAGTCTGCAATAGACCAGGTTGTAATTTGAGTAAGGAGTTATCAGACATATAGTGGAGACGGTCATGTTGTCCCATGGGGAATGATTGCTCATTTTTAGTTTGCACCTTTAAGACCAACAGAACACAAATCAGGGTGAGTCCCAAATTTTTTTTTACCCCCATGACCCTTTTTCTGCGGGTGCCATATCCCCAGGGACCTCTCAAATAGGGCGGTTCGGAAAAGTGCTGTATATGATTGAGTAATACCACTCTTTGCGGGTTTTGAGGGTCACTGAGTTCAATAGTAATGTTATTTTTGCATTTTAAGGTTAGTGTAAATGTGGCCACTATCACTGAAGTAGTAGGTTTTTCATTTTATTTATTTATTTTTCTATTGTTTATTTATTTATTTAATTGTTTATTTTTTATTTATTCTTATTTTATTTATTTATTTACTCATTATTATTATTATTTTTTGTTTTAGACTAAATATCAAGAACAAGGTTCAGGTTAAACTGGCAGCATGGGAAAACATTTTCAGATTTCAAAGACTTTTATTACAGTGTTAATCAAGATTTCACTCTCATAAAAAGACTAATGACACTTAAGTTACCTTAATTTGCAGTATACAGTTAAGAGCTTAATCATCAGCATCCTCATCCTCACACACCTTGTATCCTCCAGAGGAATTTCTGCATTGTTTTCCAAAACACTTACACAGCTTGGTTCAAACTAAGCTATTCTTGACACATGAACACCTTCTTGAGCAACACTTTTTACAATTACATTTAACGAAGCCTAGGATAGCTGATGGGCTAGGTGGCCTTAAGCAAAGAATGGGCATTAGCAAGTCCTTATTCCCTACTCTCAGTACCTCCCAACTACTTCCCTCTGGCTGAGGCAGATTTGCGACAGGTGAGGTGTAAGATTTATCACGATGAGATGTAGTCGGCATGCACAATGTGGGGAATCAGGGTCGCTCTAGTGGGTGGCAACTTTTCTCCTTCTAAGCTTCGAGTTTTGAAGAGATCCCACCTGACCACTGCTAGTTCAGCACCCCGCTGTGTTGTATACAGAGCATACAAATCTCTCTAAGGCACTAACAATATCTGGATACTTGTCACCATCAACCAAGAGCTCCTTTAGATTAAGAATGCTACCGAGCTGGTTGAAGTCATGATAACTGGATCTTCATCTGGCAGCTTAAGGTAGGCATCAGTCCATGTCTTTTTTCGAGATACCCACAAATGTGTCTCCCCAGTCAGCACAGTGAAACTGTGGGACCCAACAAGCCCTTGACTCTTTGCTCGAACTAAAGCAGCAACCCTTCCAATGATATCAATCAACCAATGCTTAGCTCTCTTGCCAGTGACAAAAGTTAGCTTGGTCCTTGCTCCCAGATGGTCTCGTGAAGCAATGTCCATCAATAGAAGAAGTACATCTGTGTCCAGGGACCACACATGGATGTCATGCACAGTACACTCTGCAATGGAGTCAAGGATGTGGAATGGTATCATTGTGACCGCCTCCTCATGTTCATGGTATTTCACTGTGTCAAATACGAAGTGAGGTGGAGCTGCTTGAGCTTGATTGCCGTAAACAACAACAAGTTTCATCTCTGATTGAGAAAGGTCATCAAGAAGAGCCTGTGCAAGATACTTAGCAAGGCTTTCTTTCATTTTGTTTGAGCTCAGCAGTTCCTGGAGTGAGATCTTAGCCAACACCATGTCATCATGGACAATGAAGTGATCTGAAGCAGCTACCTCTGACACTGCTCTCTTTGCATGAGTTTTGGATTTCAATGAATTTTCTAGGTATCAGTCAAATATAACATGGGTTTCTTGATATGGGATTGACATTTGTACAATTTGTTTGACAAAGGCATCTCTGAAGTCTAGCATCTTCTTCATTCCAGGTGTTTTTTTCATGCTTTGGACTACCCCTATTGCATCATTGATCATGACCTTGGTGCTGCTCTCTAAAATATCTTCACCAGCATGAGCTCCTACACATGCAGTTGGGTAATCTCCATCATCTACACATACATGTTTAGTGCTTTCCAGTGCATGCATTATGCAGGATTTGTCCGTAGGTATCAGTAGGGATCCATCAGGGCTGAACATAGATCGAGATACCACAGCGAGCTCGAAGTCTCCAATAATCTTTTCAAGTGGGGGAAGTGAATCACTCCTAGATCTTTGTATCAATAGTATCTGCTGAAGCAGGTTGCGCTCTTCACATAGCTTATAGACTTGTTCACAAACAAGTGCTTGCTTCTTGGCCATCCAGGTACTGAATGTTTTCAGATTCATCTTTTTCCTTGGGTCCCACACTGATGCTTCAGAACCTTTGAAAATTGCTCCCTGACAACCTTTTGGAATTCATTGTGTCCCTTCTGGTTCCTTTGTAAAATGCTAGTTTTCACCTCCTGCGACACAACTAAGGATGATACAATGCTCTTCAGCAGAGTGCTGGTGACGTAGGGATTGGCCTCCAGTGTGCAATGATAGATTCCTGAAGCTGCAATGCATTGGAGGTGGAGCGAATGGCTATGTCACCCATGAGCTGATAGTGTTCTTTTGTTAAGTTCTGACAGTTTGATGGCAAGCTATCATTAAGCTTTTCACAACGAGCTAGTGAGGTGCAACGAGCAACATGTGATCCAGGGCTACTGGAGGCTAAGTCAAACTGAGTAGGCCTTGATGTGCTGCTCTAGGTTATGGTGACTGAACAGGTTTGTGAAACAACCATTTTTTAGAGCCTCCCAAGTAAGGGGATCTTCTGTTTTCAGTTTTTTTTTATCTCACTGATGTGACCACGCATCATTCTAGCATAATGTAGTAGGTTGTGTGCAAACAGGTACCTAATCTGTTTCCCTGAGGCTGCTAGATAACCTTTCCAGTCTCCACTTTTTGCGTTAGTGACAAGGTGAAGTAGACCCTCGACCTGGGAGATGTAGCTATCAAGAAGACTTGCAAGATCTCCAGTATTTCCTATCTCTGCCATGGTATGGCACATGTTTTTCAAAATGTAATCCTTTCAGAAAGTCACATACACACTAGTTACATACTGACATTAGATGCACAGCGAATCAAAGCAATTCCACATCAGTCTGAGTGATATTTGGCTCAAATTGTCCATGGCCTAGGACCTTAGCCATTTACATTGACCTTACAATGCAAAAATAGCATTACCATCAAAACCTGTACAAAGTGGTATTGCTCAATCATAATTTATACAGCACTTTTCCGAGTCACCATATTTGTGGGGTCCCCCTGGAGGGATGGCACCCCCAGAAAAAGGGGTTGTGGGGTGAAAAAAAATTGGGATTCACCCGAATCTGTGTTCTTTGAGTCTTAAAGGTCTCGAATCAAGTGCAAACAAAAAATGGGCAATCATTCCCCATGGGAGCCAAAATTTGAGCATGACCATCTCCACTAATAAGGAAAAATGCTAAACAGTGTAAATCTGTTATTTCCTAAGATGATATTGAAAGTATTGAACAAGCTGCTGATGAAACCTCCTTCCATACTCTTGAGTACTTAACCATCAAACAACTGATTCAGTCACTGAACAATAATAATAATAATAATAATAATAATAATAATAATAATAATAATAATAATAATAATAATAATAATAATAATAATAATAACATATAGTCGGGAAAGTGTTGACTTTTAGAAAGCTGGATACATAATAGAAGTAAGAGGACGAAAAGGAGGTGATGCATGTTTTAATTTTATTTTCAGCCAACGTTTCGAAGCATAGTTAAATGGCTAAAATACAGAAGTTATAGCAACTAAAATCATCTCAAATGACTCAGAAAAAAATTAATATTAGATTAAATATACGCAATAAAATAGTAACCAAATTAGATCCAACCTAACGACTCAAAATATGTCTACTACTCCCCCTCTGTTTATAGATTCAGATGTTTCTTGCTCCTTGGTCACAAACTTTTCATATTTTGAGTTGTTAGGTTGGATCTAATTTGGTTTCTATTTTATTGCATATATTTAATCTAATATTAATTTTATTTTCTGAGTCATTTGTGATGATTTTAGTTGCTATAACTTTTGTATTTTAGCCATTTAACCATGCTTCGAAACGTTGGCTGAAAATAAAATTAAAACGTGCATCACCTCCTTTTCCTCCTCATATTTTTATTATGTATCCGGCTTTCTAGAAGTCAGCACTTTCCCGACTATATATTATTATTATTATTATTATTATTATTATTATTATTATTATTATTATTATTATTATTATTATTATTTTATTATTCAGTAGATGAAACCTATTCATATGGAACAAGCACAGAGGGCATTGACTTGAAATTCAAGCTTCCACAGAATATGGCGTTCATTAGGTATATATATATATATATATATATATATATATATATATATATATATATATATATATATATGTGTGTGTGTGTGTGTGTGTGTGTGTGTGTATTATATTGTCGTCAACATTGGAGTCCGGCCCTTAACACTATTAAGTAATTGATTTGACTCTATCACAAGGTCGTAAAACGAAGTGATTGTTCTAGTTTGAGGGGTTCGGTATGTGGCCGTCATCTCTTGCCGTGAAACCCATAAAGCCAGTCGTTACAGCATTTGCATCGGTATTGTTATCAGCTGTACAGTATGTACCGGGGTAATGTCATATTGATTTCATCTTATATTACATATATACTTTTTAATACTTACGGCAAACAACTTAACGTTAGTTTATAAAGTCTAATGATTTTTAACTAGAGCGAGAAATTGATAAGAGGATCGAAGTCCATTTCTTTTATTTTTATTGACCTTAAAATGATTATAAAGGATTATGTAAAGGATTTTTCAGCAAAGTCCTTTATAGGAACTGATTTACGTATCGATATCAGACAGTCTGCATACACGCCAATCCAATCGTGTCTAAATTCAGTGACCACAAAAGAAATCGTAAATAAGAGTCAATCCGTGAGTTTCTGTTTACATTCTGTGACTAATCCAGAATTTATTAATTGATTAAATTCTGTCAAAATTCTGTTAATTTCCTGAATGATTATGTATACAGTATCTTGATTATACCAGAGTTAAATAAGAAAATAAAACTTCAGGAAATCTAAAGAGAAATCAACAAATTTTTCGAATAAAACCAGTAAACTCTCTATCCACTTTAAAGAGCGTAAAAATGTAGAAATATTACAATTCATAATCAACGAGAGTTCTTACCAAACTCATCAGTGAAAGGTTTTCTGTCATTTGCATCGAGTTCTTGGAATATGTGGCAGAAAGTCTATTAATAATATGTTTAAATATAGGTCACATGAATATCATTAGTTCCTTAGTTGTTTTCAGTGGCCTTTATTTGGGTCTTATTTTG
>NC_089748.1:78076649-78084149 GCF_040412425.1 Macrobrachium rosenbergii
CCAGTCTTCATCCTTCATTCATTCTACCGCCTGGGTGTCACTAGGTAATAATTGACTAATCTCTCTCTCTCTCTCTCTCTCTCTCTCTCTCTCTCTCTCTCTCTCTCTCTCTCTCATAATTCCACAGATTACTACAAATGTATGGTTATTACTGCGGATTATGAATATGACCATTTGGACCAGAATAGGAAAGTTTTAACAACTCGGTAAGAATAAAACTAAGACCCTTTTCTTGTGTGTCAGTCTTGGTATACTGTTAAAAATACTCATTAAGCTTTAAGAGAACTCCTGTTCTCATCGTCAGAGGAAATGAAGCTAGATCAAACTTTCTAAGTAAACAAAATGATTTTTGTCGGGCTCTTACTTGTTCTCCTCAAAACTTGCTCATTTTGGTTTGTTGTGGTTAGACTGCCTATCTGCTTCTGACGGGGTGAGGGGTTGTTTTCCTGGGTGTGGGTACCATAGGTCAGGTATTTGGATTTTCATCAGTCCAAGGGCTAAGTTTGGCTTACTCAACTTCTCCCAATCATTCGTATAAAAATTTTATATATTGTACCATCGTTTAATTATTTATATTTAATGGTAAATATTAGTTACTCTGTAAATTAATGTAATGCCATGGGCATTTGTTCAAGCTGGTCCTGAGAAATAAAAAATAAACATGAATCAGAATCATGTAGATATTAAGTATCGTACATTCTTGACTACAATCGATGATCATCAGAGACAATCAGCAAATTGGAAAAAAAAAAAAGGAATTCATATGCCATAGTGGAATATATGCCAAATACGGTAATGCTGTTTACAGTGAGATTATAAAATGTAGAATGTGAATTATATAGGCGAGGAAATTAAGCCATTTTTATTTTCTTTCTTGACAAATAATGGTATCAGACTTATTTAATCTACTCACGAAATTCCACGTCCCGTCACGCACTGCCGAAGAAACACATTCAGCCACGAATGATTTAATGAAAATATTTGTGTCCATCGTGGCAGTATTATTCCAGGATAATCACATTGACGGTCTACCTACGTAATAGCATTAGTTGGGGGTCCTGACTGCACAAGAAACTCGTAAAAAGAAGTAGAGCTGATTTTGTTATTTTTGTCTCTTTCTCTCAAAGAGTGCAAGAATAAAATCACCATATAGAACTGAAATAATACTTATTCCGTATTGTACACACCCACGAGTGTGTATATATGTATATATATATATATATATATATATATATATATATATATATATATATATATATATATATATATATATATATATATATATATATATATATATATATATATATATATATTTTATATATAAATTATATTTTTTTAAATTCGAGGTACATGAAGCTGGAGAATTACTAAATTGTGAAGATCTGAAAAATTTGGAGGTATAAAAAATGCAGGATATTTGTGAAAGCTTTCTCACTTTCTTGATTACAGATTCTACAGGTAAAGCAGTTGTTGAGAACAACCTCCAAATTAATTTGCCCGAAAAAGGCTTTGCTATTAAGAAACTGATAGTAGTCGCGTGCTGGAAGTAAAGCAGACGATGACTGATAGTACCAATTAGCCTCTAACGGAAATTAGTTGCATTTTACTCAATTAAGGATGTAAATAGCAAGCTACGAAGTGTGTACTGCTTGGAAGGAAAGATAAGACTTACGTACATCTATAAATTTAATGCCGGTGAGAATGGAAAGACACGTACCTGAGGGTCACGGACCTCTTAAGGGCTGACTTGGACAAATTTATAAAACTGTCTTCCCAACCAGGTTTCAGCATTCTCAGAGATTGAAGGGATAGACGAGGGACAATCAATTAGAGTTAATTATACATATATAAATATATATATATATATATATATATATATATATATATATATATATATATATATATATATATATATATATATATATATAGTGTGTGTATGTGTGTGAATTTGCACGTCTGAATATTTATGTAATTTTTGGATTAGTTTTCCTTATAATCAGAACACTTACTTCCAAATGAAGATTTACACTTGTTAACTTTTCGACTGAACTCTCTTTTCCAATTAAAATATAAAGGATTTTTTTTCTCGGGTAATATTCATGTAATTAATGTCTCCGACCATCGACGGAGCCCCCAAGGCGTTTCGTCCGTTGACTCTCAAGTCGTGATGTAAATATTTAATGATTTCACGTTGCTAATCAGGCTCCCGCTGTTGTCCATAATTAAAACCCAGGAAAATGGTTCATTCTGTCATTACATTGATTGAATGTTGGTTCCACACTGACTAATCTCGGAATTACGCAAGTTCCACGAATCCAAAAGGATCTATGTATTCTACCAAGCTTTCCTGATGTACACTGAAGTTGACAATGAATTGTTTATGCAATAAAAGTGATTATATACCAGTGCATAAGAGAGTTTGCTTGATTAATAGAATTATAGATCGCCTTTTACTGAACCATGGCTGTGATTTAACTATTGAAAATTCCTTTTGTAATGTGTGCCTTAATGATTACCACCAAAGAAGCAAACTGTGAATGTTTAACTAAATTAGGATTTGATAACATTTTCCGTTTTTTTTAAGAAGTTAATCTACGTTGCTGCCTTAATTAAAAAAATGTATCAGCAGTAAAATTCTTAGGTGCCTACACTCGATACTATTCAAATCAGTAAGAAATGTAACAACATTATGCTTGCCGGTTTTACCCATACTAAAAAATTCTAGATTCTCTCTCTCTCTCTCTCTCTCTCTCTCTCTCTCTCTCTCTATATATATATATATATATATATATATATATATATATATATATATATATATATATATATATATATATATATATATATATGATGTTTATAATTTTCTTCTTGAAATAGTACGTTCTGAAGAAAATCATTCAACGGTTTCTCTCTCTCTCTCTGTTTCATCCTCGACATGCAAAGTGACAGTGAAACTAATAAAGGAAAACTGTAATATGATGTTTTTCACAAGGTTATCTGGCCGAAAATGTCACTAAATTCAACAAAAAATAAAAGTGCAAGTCAATCGTCGTGGATAAAATTAAACATTGCAAGTGTAGAGACTTACGAGTATTTAAATTTTTTAAATAAGAGGAAGCGTTCCATCAGAGTAAACCCCGTAGGGGGTCAGTGCCATTGGGGCGCCTCACTTGGTGCACAGCGGGCATTGCTAAACAGGTAAAAAATGCGCCGAAGTTTCTTCGGCGCAGTCGAGTTTCCTGTACAGCGTATAATGCTGTATGAAACTCTCAGCCACGGCCCATGAAACTCTCGGCCGCAACCCGGTGGTGGCCTGTGTTGTTGGCACCTATAGCGGTATCAGACGCATGACCATGGCTAACTTTAACCTTAGATAAAATAAAAAATACTGAGGCTAGAGGGCTGCAATTTGATATGTTTGATGATTGGAGGGTGGATGATCAACATACCAATTTGCAGCCCTCTAGCCTCAGTAGTTTTTAAGATCTGAGGGCGGACGGACAGACAAAAAACCATCTCACTAGTTTTCTTTTACAGAAAACTAAAAGTGTTTGCAGTCTCCATTCAGCCCCCAGCTGTACCCACCCTTTAGCCTTTAACCGTACCTCTATTGCCGCTTCTGTTATTCACTCTCGCTGTCAAATCTCTCTGACTATTACTTTTTAGTGCAATTGTGGAGTTTTCTCTCAGTACCACCTTTAGATCCTTGTACTTCATTGCCTTTATTTTCTGGGTCACTCTTTATCTTGCTCTCCAAATACTCCAACTCCCTCTTTTCACTGTCTTAAGCGCTGATTAGCCGAAAGTGCCTGAGCGCTTGGCTTGACAGCTTAAATTTCATAAGCCATATCAAAAGCCATAGCGTAAAAGGGATCAAGGGGTATACAGAAAGTGGAGTACTTTTATATATATATATATATATATATATATATATATATATATATATATATATATATATATATATATATATATATATATATATATATATATATATATATATATATATATATATATATATATATATATATATATAT
Source organism: Macrobrachium rosenbergii (assembly GCF_040412425.1). Taxonomy (NCBI): domain Eukaryota; kingdom Metazoa; phylum Arthropoda; class Malacostraca; order Decapoda; family Palaemonidae; genus Macrobrachium; species Macrobrachium rosenbergii. The sequence goes on from NC_089748.1 coordinate 78,080,681, forward strand.
ATATATATATATATATATGTGTGTGTGTGTGTGTGTGTGTGTGTGTGTGTGTGTTTGTGTGTAATTCTGGGTGGGTGTTTTTGTGTTTCCTATCGTTTCAAAGAAACAAAATACCTGTATTTTTGGTTGAAGGCCAGACTTAGGAACGTTTTTTTCGGTGTTATTAAACAAAATAAAAAGAAAGTAAATAAACATAAATCAGGTATAACGTATATGGCGTAACTTTAGATAAGTACAAGGTATTACGCAACGAATGTAAGAAAACAATGACGTTCAGTAGGTAATTATAAACAATCACAAGCTTTGAAAAGTAATATGCTACGTATATACGACAACAGAAGAGAACTTAGGTAAAATTTCAAAATGAACGGATGGTATGATTCTACAGGGCAGCAATAACTTATTCAGAAATTGTGATCACTTATAGAACCCCTTCCGGAAAATGTCTTCGATAAAGATGCAGTTCTTGGGTTTAGCCTACCTTCCAAAATTCAACTAGCTGTTGGATCATAATGGGAAAATTGCAAGAGAGAAAAAAGCCCTAAGTTGTATCAACCGCAGTATTAGAATTATTGGCAAGAATAATTTTCAAAATCACATTACAGTATTCAGTTTCAGACCTGCGCGCAAATATAGGAAAAGAACTCTTAAGGTTATGTACATAGGTATTGAGAAAACTAGCTTGAAAACCGTAAGATTTGCCTATTAACGCACGGATTAAAAAACTGCCATGGGGGAGTTAGCTCTCGCAGGTTTCTGTGATTTATTATCATTATGATAGCCAATAAATTGAAATAGTTTTGAGATATCTCACCAGAAATTTCTCGCGGCCGTATGCCGAAGTAGTGATTAAGAAAATTTGCCAAGAAAAAGGAAAAGAAAAATTCTTCAGTCATTAATATTTTGGTATCGCAATAACTCAGAAGAAGAATTAACTAAAAATTAGGGTATTTATATACTGTAGCGCTTTTTATGAATCAGCTGACAGAAATCTATGCTATGAATGTCCTTATCGTAAACAGCCATCATTTCTATCTGAGTAAAAATCAGTTATGTTCTCACAGTACTCTTCAAGGTGACGATCTAGAAGACGAATATCGATTAGCCTCACAATGTTCTCTCTCTGAGGTGATCCCATTCAATTACAGGCTTGTGAATATTTCAGCACAGTTGCTGCCCCTTTATTGATCTCAAAGGAAAGGTAGGAGACCATACTTCGTTTAGGGGAGAAATTCGTGATGACTGGCATTCAGCTTTCCATAGATTTCTTATTCGATTTGGCATTAGTAAGATAAATAGACAAATTGATAGATAGATAGATAATTGCGTTCTCTAATAAAATGAATACTTTAAAATGAATATATTACGATAATCACGCCCTCTCATATTTTGTTTAGTGATGACAGATGAGGGACAAAGTAAGCATCATGTGTAATGTCTTTTTTATTCTTAAACCTTGGGATTCCAACGTTAATCCATTGAACATACAAAATAATAATAATAATAATAATAATAATAATAATAATAATAATAATAATAATAATAATAATAAACAGAAGGTGAGCAAAGATATGAAGTTCACAAATTCAATAGAAAACTAACCTTTTTGCAACTAACCTTTTTGCAGAGACTAAGTTGGTGAGAAAACTTGAATTTTTCTCAAGTGAGACGAGCTCATTAACCAAAAGTATTTTTTACGCAGAGATTTCCTTTTTAGAAGATCAATCTTCGTTTAAAAACACTGAAACTATGAATGAACGTTAAATTCTGTCTGTAAACAGATTGAGTTGCTGAAAAAGCAAAATGTCCGTAAAGAGTGATGGTTAATGAAGAAAACTGTGCCCTCTTAGAGCTTTCCCAAACAGGATATTTCAATTCGTAACGCATGGCATGTGCCCCAAACAACCAAGGAAACGAGATGCAGGAATTCTCTTGCAACAATAAACACGGGACCAGATATCCTTTTACCACCGGTCTGTTTGTTGGAAAAACATTAGCGTGTGTTGCCGGGAAATGTTGTTCTCGTGTGTTCATTCATTGTTTATGATTGCCTTCTATCTTTTAGAAGGCAAGTGTTAAGTTTTTACCTTTAGGGATATGTGGGTTTCAGTGTTTGTTTTAGCTGTTAAGAATAATCTGTACACATGGACAGCATCGTTTCTTTTCGAAGAAACACATAATTGAGTATAAGATTGTTGAATTTAGCATAAATAAAGTCTAATTTCGTCATAAACTTCACGATACTCGTACAGAATACAGAGATGTTGTAACTCGTGGTGGCGAATTCTGTCCGTCCAGTCATTTGCTTCAAAAAACCGATTGCAATACTCAGAGGTGCTGAAGATCATTCCTGAGAAATGAAGGAAGACTACAGAGACAGTTGTAAATTAAGTGGTAGCCAAAACCCCTCTTTCTCTCTCTCTCTCTCTCTCTCTCTCTCTCTCTCTCTCTCTCTCTCTCTCTCTCTCTCTCTCACCGATTCCATATAATAAAAATCTACTTGTATATCTTCATGGATCTCTGACCAATAAGAACCGCCATAAACCAGTCCATAGTGTGACTTATTGGATGTCCGTCGTTCGTATCTTTTAGATCAGTAAAGATCAAACAACTGTGCTTGTATGTTCACCGTTTTTGGAATCAAGTGAGGAATGTTTTCACAGAGGTAAATAATGACCACTGACAAGATGACCTTCGTTTCCTTGACTTTGTTCCAAAATTTTTGGTTTATTTTTGTGTTTATTTGTGTCTGACTTTTTTCATGTTTAACTTAGTTTCCCTTTATCCCTGTGGTCTTTACTCCTTTTTGAGAGGAGACCATTCTCTAAGGGCTTTTAGGCCATGGCCACAGAGATTACAAGGCCCCAATCTTTTCCTATCCTTCCCACTGGCTTTTCTTCGGGTCTGGTTAAGTCCAGTCATTACGGTGCCCGTTGTGGTCTTTGCGTGAAGTATTTAGAGGAACATGAGAACTTCTTCCCCTGTTTTCTCTCTTGCTAAGTTTTTTTTTTTATATTGCATTGTATCTAGATTGTAGGAGAACAAGACTTCTAAGGTAATACCGATCATATAAAGCAAATTAAATCACCTTCGTAAAAGAACTCTTTCATGTTCACAGTAAACAATCAAAATTTTCAGATAAAAGAATTGAGAAAAAAACTAAATCACTCCAGAGGCAAATATCCTTCTAAACTCATTAGTTGTTTATGTCATTGTGGCTTTCATAGTAACAACGCCACTTGGAAAAATGGTTCATTCAGTCATTCCTGGAATTTACCGTTATTCCATACTCTGTAGTCTTGCACCCACACTGCATGTTCTTCTGGCATGATTCGGCGAGCTGTTAGAGTTTTTTTTTTTTTTTTTTTTTTTTTTTGAAGTCGATAGAATGATTCATTCAAATTAATGTTCGTGAAGTCATTACAACACTTGAGAATGGGTATGATTGGGGATGGCTAGTTAATTGTAC
>NC_089748.1:78089149-78119149 GCF_040412425.1 Macrobrachium rosenbergii
CAACCTCACTGCATTGGCATGGTGAGCAAAATCAGGCACAGAGCAGAGTTCCTGTTGGGATGAGACCTTCTCTGGGATGTCCTTCCCCAACGCCACTCTGTTGCCACGCTACCTCCACTAGGGAGGTCTTAACTCCAAAATCACCTGACCGGGATACTGCCACCATGACAGGCATGCCACCGTCAGCCCTACCTTCCGCTCACTAAAGTGGTTAACAGAAGGGGCACTCTCCGTGCAACTCCAGGCCCAGTCCTCCCTGCTCACAAGAGTACGGCCACCATAAGTTTCCTCCCTCACCGCAAAGAGAAACCACCAGAACCAAGTACCATTGCAAGATTTGTAACGTAACAGGGCACTCCATGAATTGGTCGGGGTGCCCTAGCAAGCAAAATGCAGCGGACCCCACAACCAGAACACTTCAAAGGGGTTCTACCCTCCACCTGAGACAGGAATCTCTCTCTCACGCTACCTCACTGCCCCCCGGGTCCCTCGTCAGTCACGCCTGACTCCAAATCTCTGCCAGTGCCACTTGAGAACCCTGAGCAGTGCCAGGCTCCATCTGTCTCGGGCGTTGAGACTCCACTAACCTTAATCTCTGTGCCTGGCCCTGAGTTAATGCCAGTGCCAGATCCCAATCATGTCATGGATCCTCCTATGGGAGATCCTCCAAACCTCACGGAGTTGATCATTGCAAATTGTGAGCCTCTGGCCCCTGATGATTCTTCTTCACAATCACCTTTGTCTGCCGAGGATGAACCTCTGGCAGACCTTAATGCTACACCTTCTCTGGTTGACCTGGAACTGTCCAGCCAGGATACAGAAGCTGGTTCTACCCTTACAGTGGTTGTCGTAGCAGCCGAAGTAGGGAGTTTCCCCATAGCTCCTAGGACTACCTCTGATTCTGCTCCTGATGGCACTTCTGGCCTTTCCCCAGAGTCGGCGCCCTCGTCACCTCCTAGGAATGGCGTAGCTGGACCTTGGAGTAACCTGAAGAAGAAGAAAGGGTGGAAGAGATCCAATTAACCCATAAGAGCCACAAGCTCTCCTTGGCACTCGTGTCCCATTGGCACAGTGCCATTTCCATCTCAGAGTGATCTTGGCGCCTACCCAAAGGAGGTAGCTGGCATGATCTCTGCCCAAGTAGACCAACACCTAACACCATAGGCAATCTTGTAGCACTAACCCTGTTAATAAATCTGTCCAATACTCAAGCTAGTACATACCTGACCGCTTAATATAGTTAACCCTTCAGGTTGCTCATGTCCAAATATATTGTGTGTGATATTCCATAATGAATATCACACGTAAATAATTGCATTTAGGTAGGTCAGTGTCAGTTAATTTAGTGGCAAGCCAGTAGGATAGTAGACTATGTCAACAAGACCCATTTTCCATGTACCCTTTGCCTAGGAATAGAGTTCCCCTGTCATCAGAGACAGCCAGTAGAAGTCTGCAGATGCCATTGTCTAGTGTTAGGCTCTGCTGTAGTAAGTAAGTTAGTAAGACTAATATCCCCTCCTAGCAGTTAGGTAGGTCATTTTAGCTAGCTGCATTGCAAAAGTACAGCTCATTTAGGGAAGCTAACTGACTAGTCGAGACGATTGACTTACTTAGCCAAGGCCTTCATGCCTGAAAGGGAGTGAATGCCTTCTTAAAGGGGGGAGCTTTCACACATTTAGAAAATTTTCCCTCCAGTCCGCTAGCTAAGAAATTGTAGGCGTCCTAACCCCAATATCGTATTATTTTGGGGGCCAGCAAGCCATTAGGGCACAAGGACCAGTCAGGATAGTAATTGGGCGCTCCTTAGTTAGTGTTAACTATAAGACCCATTTCCATTCGACCTTTGTGCTGGCTGTTATTGCTTCTTCCAGACACTGCCGTCCTGTGCCTGTCCCTGGAATCGATTGGGGCTCCTTGGTGACCTCACTTGCTCACTTCGCACCAGACCTCTGCAGCAAAAGGACGCTTGAATTTTAACAGTGCTAAGCTGGCACTGTTCTGTCCTCCTCCCACTGGCCACATGTCAGGACTTCTGCAGCCTGAATCCATCTTTTGCAAGCGAGCTCCATGCACAAATGCAATAAAGTACGTCTTGAAGTTGCAAGTAACGCCAGTGTTCTTTTCCCTCTCGTGAATTTCTCTCAGTTTTCAGTATTTCAAACTTTTCATTCTCCCAAACAAAGTCCCTTTGTTTCCTACAGCCTAGCATGTACTTTTGCCCTCATAACTGACTAGTCGAGACGATTAACTTACTTAGCCAAGGCCTTCATGCCTGAAAGGGAGTGAATGCCTTTTTAAAGGGGGGAGCTTTCACACATTTAGAAAATTTGCCCTCCAGTCCGCTAGCTAAGAAATTGAATTTCATGGCAGCTGGAGAAGACCCCCGCTTGGGGGGACAGATGTAGGCGTCCTAACCCCAATATTGTACGATTTTGGGGGACAGCAAGCCATTAGGGCACAAGGACCAGTCAGGATAGTAATTGGGTGCTAGGCTGACCCTTAGTTAGTGTTAACTATAAGACCTATTTCCATTCGACCTTTGTGCTGGCTGTTATTGCTTCTTCCAGATACTGCTGTCCTGTGCCTGTCCCTGGAATCGAATGGGGCTCCTTGGTGACCTCACTTGCTCACTTCGCGCCAGACCTCTGCAGCGAAAGGTAGCTTGAATTTTAACAGCTCTAAGCTGGCGCTGTTCTGTCCTCCTCTCACTGGCCATGTGTCAGAACTTCTGCAGCCTGAATCCATCTTTTGCAAGCGAGCTCCATGCACAAATGCAATAAAGTACGTCTTGAAGTTGCAAGTAACGCCAGTGTTCTTTTCCCTCTTGTGAATTTCTCTCAGTTTTCAGTATTTCAAACTTTTCATTCTCCCAAACAAAGTCCCTTTGTTTCCCACAGCCTAGCACGCACTTTTGCCCTCATAACTTGTTCCAAGCCTAAATTAAGTTTGTTCTGTAATAATAATTAGAGCACTCCCACCATAGTGTTACCATGTGCTAATTAATTTCATATGAGAGAAAGTCTTGTGTCAATGAATGCTGACCTGGAATTCTTTTCCAGAAACCTGTTATCTGGCTCGTCAAGTTCTGCCCCTGCCCTTGTAAAACAACTTCCTTAGAAGACTCATTTCCATCTTGCCACATGCAAGAATCTCCTGCAAAAGACAGTTGAAAAGGGCCATGTGTTAGGCCCCTCAGCGTTATCGTTGTGCTAATGTAAAATAGTTTTATCAGCCAGTCTTCAGCCCTTTATAAGATTCTTGTTAACCGTTTATTCATTTGCTAACTGTGGGTAAACTTTTTATTTGCACATTACATGTGCCTTCATTGCTGAACTCCCAGCCTGTCTATATTAATTTCTAGTTGCAAATCTGTAAATAAAGTAATTTAATCTAACCGACTGGTTTGAAAGGCGGCCTTCCCATTTTCTTTGAATAGATGTAATTTCAAGGTAAGACATACTACTAATTACATTTATTGCTTATGTTATGAGCTCTAAGTGTTGGCCCCAAGGCAAATTACCTTCAAAATTCAATTTAACTCCTCCAGCCGGACTCAGAGCACAAATATTATATATATATATATATATATATATATATATATATATATATATATATATATATATATATATATATATATATATATATATATGTATATATGTATATATGTATATATATATATATATATATATATATATATATATATATATATATATATATATATATATATATATTTATATATATGTATATATATATATATATTTATGTCATTTTATCCTGACATACAGGTATTTTGAAATTCATGATGCCCTCTTAACTTCTTGATTGTCTCACACTTTTTGGAAACCTGTCAATACAAGCCTTGAATACGTTTGCGGAATAAATAAAGTTTATCCCTCTGTAATGGGATTTGAACCCACACACGGTAGTGTTTGAGGTTGTTGTAACTCACATCACCACGGTAGATATAAATGTATTTCAACGTATCCATATGTATGTCTGCCGAATTTAGATACAATTTACCAGAGCTTTGCAGAGTGACATATATACAGTATATATATATATATATATATATATATATATATATATATATATATATATATATATATATATATATAAATATAAAATCTAATTGTCACTTAAAACTGACATTCTTGGATTTTTATGGCCTCGGTGACCCTAAAATTACTCCATTTCTCCATTGTAGTGATATGATATCGCGTTAGAAATCGCGAAATTAAGACGTTAAGAAAAAACACACACGCACCACATAGACACACTCACACGCAGACACACAAGTATATATATATATATATATATATATATATATATATATATATATATATATATATATATATATATATATATATATATATATGTATATATATATATATATATATATATATATATATATATATAAGAAGAGAGAGAGAGCAAGCAAAACGATTGGTGTATTACTGGAAGAGACGGCTGAATCCTTGATGTCCTACATCAACAGAAAAATTCTCCTCTCGCATACAAAATAAGAATCCAGAATAATTACAGAAATACTCTGTATACGTTAATGTAACACTGCGATTCTGTTTAGTCGTGTAAAATCATGTTTTTTTTAATACACTACTCGCTTCAAGTTGAGAGAGAGAGAGAGAGAGAGAGAGAGAGAGAGAGAGAGAGAGTGTGTGTGTATCACTCGGTGTCATACTTCAGATACCAAGGATTTAAAAAAAATAACATTAACATTCTTCTTCAAAAAAAATCTAGCTGCACAGAAAATAAATCCTTCTAAGTATCGAATTTTGTAACTATTTTTACGCAGTAATATTATTATTAAAAATATGGACTAAAACTACGACTCTTGCGCACCCGCACACACCGACACTAAATTAAGATGTTTTAAAAGAGCAGCGGAGAAGCGGAAGGGGCGGAGGAGGGGGAGAGGGAAGGAGAATTGATAAAGGAGATGGGAGTGAGAAGGGAAAATAGACAGCTGTCGAAAGGAGCAAGAAGAATAATGATGGACATGATTAATGTGTGATAAAAACGGAGGTGCAGATTGGAGATAAAGAGTTGGTTATGAACAAAAATGCAAAAATGAAAAGAAGGGGAAGTGGGAACCGAAAGTGATAATGAAGTGCAACAGTTGATAAATAAAAATTCGAATGACATGTATGATTGATTGCTTTTTCGGGAGAAAGGAAATACTTATGCAAAATGAGGTTTTCCTCTCTGAAAAGAAAATTATTCGCAGACGCACACGCGCGCCCCTCCTGCAAAACTTTGCTCCAGTTGTTTGATATTGTTGGCAGTATTATGATAAATATTCTGGTATTTTGATATGCTGAAAGGTAAAGAACTCTTGATAGTATTTTGGACTTTTGGATTTCATTAACAGAATCGAAAGAATTAAGTATTAGGTCTGGAGGAGTGTTCTTATTGGAAGCTACTGCTCGGAAAAAGTTATTATCTTTATGTTAGTTAGGGTACGTTTACAGAGTAATAATACGTGCGCGCGCACACACACACACACACACACACACACACACACACATATATATATATATATATATATATATATATATATATATATATATATATATATATATATATATATATATATATATATATACACATACATACATACAGATAGATTCGTAGATAGATAGACACACACATATGTATGTATATATATACATATATATAGATAGATAGATAGATAGATTTGGTTTGGCCTTGTTTCAAGGGGTATGCAGGTATGAAAATGCTAAAGAAACCGAGACTTGACCTATACAGGTGTGAGAATATATTAAGATGTAAGGATGGGAACCATAACGAATTATAGCAATTGTTCTAGAATATGCACGTAAGGGAGATCAAAGCCTGGAACGAGAGAGAGAGAGAGAGAGAGAGAGAGAGAGAGAGAGAGAGAGAGAGAGAGAGAGAGAGAGAGAGAGAGAAGCGGTAATATTTAAGTTATCACTGCGACTGTGGGATGGTAATATCTGTAAGCTGAGGAGAGATGGGCTTATTTGTTGCACGGAGTTTAATCCTGAAAATTATGTATAAAGCCCGAGAAGATACAAGAATTAAATTTAGAACATAGATATTCTATATATATGCTATGGAAGTTTATCTCAGTAACGCAGAAGATTCTCATTTTGTCTAGGATGCAGAGCACACTGAGTGGGATAGTTAAAGAAAGACTCGACAGACGTATAATAGAGAGAGAGAGAGAGAGAGAGAGAGAGAGAGAGAAGAGAGAGTAAAAAAGTGCTGTCCTCAGGTCAGTACAACAGGTGGGGGTCCTCTAATGAGCCATTTCACCTGCAGTCCGACTCCTGTTTAAAACTGAAATTTGCCGAGTAATTATCTATCTTTTTTTTTTTTATTTAGCAGTAACTAACGATAGAACCGTCATTTTTAGTTCGTTGGAGGAGTGTTGTTATGGGAAGAATTGTATTTGTAGGTTTTATTCTGCTGACTTTGATCCCTTAAACAAAGCGGGTGAAACTGATAAAACACTTACAGCCGGTCCCTCTCTCCTGAAGGCATCTCAGCGACATGTGCAGTTGTGGTCATGCAGACATCTGGCTTCTGTACGTGTGGGGTATCATTTAGGAGAGGCGATCTAGTATCAGAGATCTGGTATCAGGCGAGGCCTCTGGTTCCCTCCTCTAGGTAAAAGGTAGGTGGCTGGTGCCCCTTCTCCCTCTTTTCCCTACAAGGTATGCGCCCCATCCCTTGTTTCTTCTCTCTATAGCGTGCGTGTGTGTGTGTGTGTGTGTGTGTATGTATGTATGTATGTACGTATGTATGTGTATGCATGTGCCCCTTAGCGCTTCCTCTTCATCAGCCATACCACTCCCGCCCAAGGAGATCAAGTGTGACACCATATCTGCTGGGAAGGTAAGGGATCTTCTTCGTCCCGCGCCCTCCAAGTCTTCCTATGGGATACTGGGGATCTTTAACAAGTGATTGGAAGGCTCTTTTTTGGATTCAGAGTTTCACCGCATCTGGCCAAATTATCCACATTCCAGTAGCGTGAAGTATTTTTTTTTTCTCGGGAAAACAGCAAAGATAACGATTTCCATGGAAAATTGAAATGGTGGAACGATCAAGTATTTTCTGATTTTTTTGTTTGTATTTCTCATTAAGAACTTCTAGAGTTATTGTGCGACTCAGAATAAATGTACTTTATGGTGAAAACCATTTAAATTGTGAAAACTGTACAAACAATGCATTTCCTGAAAAACTTTAAATAATTCGCCGGTTTCGTTTTTGTGGATATGTGTACCATTTCCTAAGAATCTCACAAAAACTTGTGAAAACCAGAAGATGAATGCCTCACCGTCTGTAGCCTGTTTTCTGTAGGAATCTAATATGTCAAACAAAACTAGAATTTTCTAATAATGTGGGTTGTAGAAGTGCACTTATGCTTTCTTTTCCATATACCTATTAATCTCATTCTACGAGGCTGGTTTGTCCTTTCCTTTGGGCTTGAACTTTCTTCTTTTTCAGTTTTTCTTTATTCCAAAGTAGCATTAAGACATTTGGTTATGCGGCTTAGCTGCCGTAAAAAAATTAAATAAATAAAAACGAATTACAATTCATGAATGTTGATATTCAAGTAAGATATCTTAAAACAAGTTGCGATCTCATCAGCTGGAAATTTTGGCTAGCTCATGAGCTCCGGTACCCCATTTGTCCTCTAACTAAAATAATTAAAAGATACAAAATTATTGCATTTATTTTTAAGAATGAAGCCAATAATCTCTTGTAATGATTCAGATGTTGAGAAGATCCGATTATCCATCTGAGATATCTTTCTGCTCCTGACGACAATTCAGGTTTAGTGTGGGTTAAATTGTGGGAAACTTTTCCAAATGGCATAAAATTTTTATTCTACGCCGTGATTTGTATAAAATTTATGAAGCTAATGCAGCGATAATTGTGAGTTCATATGCCTTTCTTATTTGGCTCCTTCCTCACAAGGGGTCTTGTATAGAAAATGAGCAGTAAGCTCTACACTAAGGTATATTTAGTCGCTCATTTTTGTCACCGTTACTGCGTTGATAAACTGGCTGATATAAGAAAATCAGCTTGTGCCCTAAACTTCAGGATTAACTAACATGAAGCCCACCATTTTTTAGAAAAACACTATTCTAGCCAGTTATAGAATCTTGCTAGCTCTGAGATATAATCAGTTTTCATAACATAAATAAATAAAATATTCTCAGCCAAAATAATATCATTGCAGTCCTCTGAATACTCAACACTGAAGTGTATGAATAGAGCTCTCACAACCAGTGTTTGTCTCGGTCTGAAAAGACGTAGTCAGTTTGTGATTGGTCATTTTGGCCTAAGGCACTGATGTACATTCGAATGAAATGTATGCAAACATATGGATAAGTATACGTACAGCAATTTAAATTTTGTCTAATACTAAAATATGGAAGGAGAGCTGCCGAACACCACCAGATTGGCATTACTTACTTTGGTACACAAAATATTAAAGTTCCATCATTTTCTTCCAGACCGTGGGGAACTTCCCTTTTATTACAAAAATAAAGTAAAATACACGGAGAATTCTCCCTTTCGATAGAAAATTTACGTTAACCTTTTGGAAGGCTTCATTTCTATATTTTATTCAAAAAATGTTCTACTTAATATTTTCAAGAATTTGTGTGTGCGTATGTGTGTGTGTGTGCGTGTATGCATGAAGCACACCCGCAGGAGTGTGGGTAGGTGTATGTGTATGTACAGTAATCCTTCAATTATCCGGATTCATAATACAGCCAATTTTAAAGACTTCTAACAACACTTTAAAAGGAACAATTAGCTTACGGATCAATGAGCAGAGACAGTAAGATGGAAAATTGTGTATATATATACATATATATGTATTATATTTATATTTAAAATATATATACTGTATGTGTGTGAATATGTTGGTGTGTGTATGTATTTAGGTATGTATGCATGTTTTATGTTTATAATGTATAGTGTACATAAAAACACTGTATACACAACATAAATTATATTTTGATCAGCAATATCCTCTAATATTGATAACTGGTGAATATGGAAATTTGTTAGGTGACGACGTAGGTGGTATTGTAGATACCGGTATCCTTTGATTGAAATGATCGGTTGTTGTTCTAGTTGTTCTAGTTACCTTCCACCTGCGACGAATTTGGTGTGCTTGATAACAGGGCTTGAGTTATACCGAGTTCTTTAGAGAGATTCCAGTTCCTTGTTTCATTGATGATGACCAATTCTGAATTCCCTTGTAGACAGTCAAAAGCGAGGGGGAAAGTGGAAGTCGTTTTAGCTATCTGTAAAAAGGAAGATAACTAAATCCACCATCATCACTGGAACAAAGAATTGGAATCTGTCAAAAGGACTAGGCCGAGGTACCATTCTCAAGCTAATGTTCGAGTGGTTCCGCCCACCAAACTCAGCGCAGGTGGAAGGAAAGGAGAGATGAAAACAACTGATCATTACCTTCAAAGGATACCGTCGCCAGATACACCTGAATATGCCTTTGATATATATATATATATATATATATATATATATATATATATATATATATATATATATATATATATATATATATATAGTGTTATGTGTGTTATCTACCGAGTTTTTTTACTTTATGACATATTTTGTAAACTGTTCCTATAAACTGAATCTATTTCTTTTGTTTAGAAGAAAAGGATTTGCCGCGAGCAAAAAAGAAAAGAATAAGTTGGGTGGGGTCAAAAGTGTCCGGGTCACGCATGGTACAGATGACTAAATCTTAAACACCTGCTGATTCAGGTATCAGATCTCGTCTCTACCGTTATGAAAAGTTTAATTCTTTCCAACACTTTTTCTGTAGGCCCCAAGAGATCTTGATAATCACACCCAAACAATAATAATTCATCCTAGACCCACATCCACTCAGACTTTCCTAATTATCTGGTATAATCCAACTGAGTGTCTTCAATGTACTAGGTCAAGTTAAAAGCGATAATTAATTATAGTTTATTGACATTTATTCTAAGTGATATAAATAAAGTATCGCTCACTTGGCTGATTTATAATTTTACTGTACGCTCAAAGCATGTATAATTTATGTGGCTTCATCCTAAGTAATAACCATTGTTTTTTATTCATATTTATTGTTTTTATTTATATTTTTTTAAATCGGTGAATGTGTATAATTTTACTGGATTACTAATTTCTTCATATCAGTGATATTACTTCTAGAGCTCGGTACCTCTCTCTCTCTCTCTCTCTCTCTCTCTCTCTCTCTCTCTCTCTCTCTCTCTATATATATATATATATATATATATATATATATATATATATATATATATATATATATATATATATATATATATATATATATATATTATACACTCAAAAATATATATAGATTTTTCCTGGAATGTTACAGGAGAAAGCGTTTGATATAGAATGAACAAACTTTTATAAACTCATATACGTGGAACAATGTACGTGTACAGAGGCCTGAAGGCAAGTTATTTACAAATGTGGCGACGTTTATAATCTTATAATTGCTGTTTAAAAACACCCCTCTGGTTACGACATAATCTCCTTCCTGTTCTAGGTCAAGTAAGAAGCTATCAGTAATACTTGCCTATCCATTCTGTATTTTTAATATTTTTATATATATATATATATATATATATATATATATATATATATATATATATATATATATTATATATATATACACTGTATATATATATACGTATGTATGTATGTATGTATATATATATAGATATATATATAGCAATGGATTTAGAAGACAAAGTCAATAGAATAGCAGACAAGCTATATAAATCTGGTTGTTTTTCTAAAGATGTTTTTCGTGGTTTCAAGCGTCCGGGTCTAGACCAGGACGACTTTATGGACTCCCAAAGACTTTAAGACCTATTTTATCAGCTATTGAACTGCTAACTATAATATCGCCAAGTTTCTTGTTCCTTGCCCCGATAACTACAAATGAGTATACCTTAAATGACTCCTTTCATTTTATTAACTGCCTAAGAAACAGCAATTTTGATAATTGTGTTATGGCTTCATTTGATGTGAAGTCTCTGTTTACTCAAATTCCACTGGGTGAGACGATTGACATTTGCCTAAATGAGTTGTTTAAAGATAATGATACTGTCAGTGGGTTTAACAGGTCGCAGTTAAAGGAACTTTTAGTCTTAGCTACCAAAGAATGTTACTTTTTGTTTAACGGTTTGTTTTATAAGCAAATTGATGGTGTAAGCATGGGGTCCAGTATAGGACCATCTTTGGCAAATGCATCTATGTGTTTTATGGAGAAAAGATGGTTGGACGATTGTCCTTTAGATTTTAAGCCCTTGCTGTACAGGAGGTATGTTGATGATACCTTCTTAATTTTTAAGAGTCGTGACCAGATTGAATCAGATTCCTCGTTTTGTGGAGTACCTTAATAGTAAACATATTAATATAGAATTTACTTGTGAAATCGAAGATAATCATACGTTTGCTTTTCTGAATATTCAGGTAAAAAATCTTGATAATAACTTTCTCACCTCAGTCTTTAGAAAGCGTACTTTCACGGGTCTTATGTCTAAATTTCAATCAGCTACACCTTTGAAATATATGATGAATTGATATTGACGCTAGTAACCAGAGCATATAAAATCTGTTCTAGCTTTTTAAATTTGCATGAAGAATTGGAATTTCTAAGGTCACTTTTAAAAAACAATGGCTATCCGTTGAATTACGTAAACACATATTGGTAAACAGCTTTCGAAATTGTATGTAAACAACCCGAAACTACCGCTAATGTAAAGAAACCTGTTATTTATTTACCTTTAACTTTTACTGGAACTCACAGCTACAATTTAAAAAAAACAATTAATTTCTATTTTGTCCACTGGTTACCCTCAGCTAGATATCAAAATATATTTCACTTTGCAAAATAAATTAGGTAATTTCTTTAAAATTAAAGACCCTATTCCATCAAGCCTTCGGTCCAATCTAATCTATAAATGGCAGTGTGGTGGTTGTGATGCCACTTACGTTGGAAAAACTACCAGATCAGCTTGGATGAGATGGTTTGAACACCTAGATAAGTCATATTGTACAGGCAATTATCTTTCAAGGCCTAGTTACAGTACAGTTAGAGAACACAGCGAAGAGACTGGTCATCCTTTACATATTGGTGATCTTTCTGTTTTAACCACTCCTCAGTTTGCTACAGACCTCGACATTTTAGAAGTTCTATACACCATCAAGATAAAGCCTTCTTTGGCTAGAAATGTGGCTCTAACCTCACTTTTGTGATTTTAGTCTGCGCTTTACTGGTTTATATATTAATTAGTATGTTTGTTATGTCTTTGTACCTTCCGTTTTTGTGACTTAAATTTTTGTATTTTGCTTATATTTTATTTTATTCTTTTATTTATTTTATTTTATTCTTTTATTTATTTTGATTAGCCATCTTTTAAACGTATTCTTATTTTCATAGTAATTTTACTGTATTATTTTGAATTTTATTATAAGAATTGTAATGTCGTCATTTTAATTTTGTAGGTTGATAACGAGTGAGAGTACTGCTCGAAACATGTCCCAATAAAGTGTAAAATGCTGTTCCGGGTTTTGGCCTTGTGTCCATATATATATATATATATATATATATATATATATATATATATATATATATATATATATATATATATATATATATATATATATATATATATATATGTGTGTGTGTGTGTGTGTGTGTGTGTGTGTATTGTTAGCAAATTTAGGTATGTTTTAGGGGTTAAGGAATTCGGTACAGTCTACTTTACTTTTATTTACCGCAAAGCTAAATATATTCAGTTGAAATACTTCCTTATCCTTCATCCTTTTTAAAATTTTTCCAAGACGTATTTACCAACAGTCATAAATCTGGAATGATGTAGAATTCTCTGTATAAGAGTATGATCAGAATCTACTTTTATCCTAAAGGTAGGATTATGCAGATCTACAAAATGGAGGATGCTTTATTGTAAAATCTCTGAAGATAAATCATCACATGGCATGTATGTATATATGTATATAATATATGTAATATATATATATATATAATATATATATATATATATATATATATATATATATATATATGACTTACAAATTCAATACTTTCTACTTCTGTTTAATAATTTTTTATTTATTTTTTTGTTGCAAAGCTAAATCTGATGATTTTTAACAACTAATCATCATTCCTTTTAAATTCTAGAGCGTCAAAATAGAAAAGGTTTGAAATACAACGAAAATAAACTTCCATACATGAAACATTGAATGTGTGCTGGTTCTAGGGAATGCTATAAAATGTGGCCACGTTTATAATCCTATAGCCAAGGGATAAATTATTACTTGTATCGTGGCTGGAATGAGCAAACGCATATATACGTGACATTAGATGGTACCTACATATAGATTTATGTATATATATATTTATACATATATATATATATATATATATATATATATATATATATATATATATATATATATATATATATATATATATATATATATATATATATATATATATATATATATATATGTATGTATATGTGTGTGTGTGTGTGTGTGTGTGTGTGTGTGTGTGTGTTAACAGGGTTAAAATAAATGGAATAATACACCGAAACCAATAAAAATAAAGTAACCCTGCACTGAAGTGGTAGCTCGGCCGGGTAGAGTAGTTGCCATGTTGTGTATTTAACTTTTTGCTGACAGTCTGGGTACTCGAAATGTTTGCTGGTCGGGCACTTAGTGACCGCTGGGGGCCAGAAGTTGTTTCCTTTAGGTAAACGGTTATTGGTTTATGTCAGCTCTTTGGTAAGTAGTTGTTCATTATAAGAGATGGTTATGAATTGTTGCATAAGCCATAGGTCTGGTAGTGTTGTTTGAAAGCCTAGCCTAGTACAAGCTGCCGAAAATGAAATTCATTTGGTAAGTAAAGACTATCGTGGAAACTGTGTTTGTGTAAAACAACCTGTGTTTACATCTTTAGTGCATATGGCATTTTTCAATGATAAATATCCAAAGCAAATTCTTTTAAGAACACTACTAAAAAGTAGTTGATCATTTTTTGTTTTTGTACAAAGATGTAAAACGGGTATACACAGGCAAACTTGCTTATAATTGTTAAAGTAAAATCCCTCAAAATTGCAAAACAGCTGCTTCCTGATTTGTTTGTTTGTCGTGCTTGATTTTTATGTCAGTTCTTTGATAAGTAATTGTTAATTATAAGAGATGGTTATGAATTGTTATACAAGCCTTATGTCTGTTAATCTTGTTTGAATGCCAGCCTAGTACAATCTAGAGAAAATGGAACTCTTTCGGTAAGTAAAGTCCATCATGGAAGCTGTGTTTGAGCAAAACACCGTGTTTACATCTTTAGTGCATAATGGCAGGCATTGCTCAGTGACAACGATCCAAAGCAAATTCATTGTAAGAACTACTAAAAAGTAGTTGATCATTTTCTTTTTTATTGGGACTAGTGATTTTTCATTTCACCTCATATTATCGTAGAGGCTCTACTTGTATGCATGTGCGTGATTGTATTTGTTTTGATGTGTACTTGTGTACGTGACCACCACATATGAATGCTCACGGTAGTCAGTGATCTCACAGGTGGAAGGTATGCGCCACCTGGGCATCCGCAAATTCAGTATCCTGTGCTTGGGCGGAAAGTCACATTGAGGGCTTGGAGACAAATCATGGGGGCCGAAGTTTGCGTCAGCTTTCTGCATCGAAGCTTGTAGAAGCTTTGGGCTGAATGAGACCAGAATCGGGTGTGTCAAGGAAAAGGAGTGTATGAGTTATGCAGTTTTTGAGATGAATTCTCAAGAGCTTTTGTGAAATGCCATTCATTGCTGCTGGAGCAGCTAAAGTGTATACAGTGAAAATCCCAAGCTCTGATCACCCTCTTTAGGGGTGAGATAACAGTAAGTAACATTTAGTATCTCGTCATTTTTAACTATTTTGGTGATTTATTATTTTGTTATTATTTTGCTGTCAGTTCTTAACATGTTTTTTGTGGTATTGTGGAAGTATCACACACTAGTTTTTCTCTCAAACAGATGTTTCATGGAACATAAGTATGGGTAGCCCTACATGTCTATCTAGACATGCAGGGCTACCTGTCAGGAAAATATGGCTACTTAATTTGAACTGGTGACATTAGACATTTCGTATAGTTGTAGTTATATAATTCTTTAGAATGGAGATGGGGATTAGTCCCACCTTTGCTTATGTTATAACTTTGTGGATTGTTCTTGGGAGTGGTTAGTAATTTTCCCTTGTCATGCATTTTATTACTGTGCACGTTTTCCCATTTAACTTGTCATTGTTAGTCTTACAGAATAAATTATTTTTGTACACCTAGTTTGATTTACACACACAAGGTTAGGATTTCAGTAACTGAGAGAAAGATAAGGAGTGAGAGAGGGCAAAGGAGAGGGAGATCGCGAGAGAAAGAGAGAGAAGCCACGCCTACCAATTCCAAGGTAGTTGGTTAATTTCTGTTCTGGGTAACATATTTACATCTACATGTGGCATTTCATCAATGTTGATGTCACTGTCTCCACATAGTGTGTGCGTTCGTATGTGAACGTGTTTCGTAGCGCAGTATTACGTTTGCCATTTTTCTTTGTAACTTTGCTAGATTTACTGTACAGTATTTCATTACAAGTTTAGTTGACTCTAAGTATGACTATCACACATATCATAACAGTAAACAAGACAATACTCTATCACTGTTATTTCAGTATCACTGTTATTTCATCTGTTGTTGTTCTCTCTACCTCTCTCTTCTTTTTTTTCCCCTTGTGCTTGATGTATTTCATTACAAGTTACGGTGCAGTAGCGTGCATATCCTTTAATAAAATATGAAAAATTATGCATGTAAAATCATAAAACAAAACAAGCTCTAGCAAGCTCACTGACGCCAGCAAATGAGTGTGTGCATACGAACATACCCTACGCACAGGATTGCAGTTGTCTTTTGAGTTGTAAAAGTAAAAAAATGAGAAAAATAGTAAAATATAAAATAGAATATCGTAAAATATAAATAAAAAAATCATAAGTGTAACAACACAAAGGCAGCTTTGGCAAGTTCACCGACACCAGTGAATGAGTGTGTGTGTACATACATACTTTACAGGCATTTATCTTTTGTGTTGTAAGAATAAAAACTGAGAAATTACAGTAAGAATATAAATGAGAATAGCGTAAAATGTAAATAAAAAAAACCATAAGTGTAACAACACGAAACAAAACAACTTTAGTAAGTCAGACGTCTACCTAGGCCTCTTCACCCCTCCAACACTGCATCCCACCCCCTCCCAGCCAAGGAAATTGCTCTCCAGTTTCACGTACCTTCCAAATCAACCCCTTCTTCAAGTGAATTCCTTTACACAGTATTACTGGCCCTCTGCTCCCATGGAGCCCAGCAATCCAACCCCAGCCCACCTTGGAAACTTCTTAAGGCCTCTCTCACTCCCCAAAACTCTTTCTCAGTCTGTTTATGGGTGTAAGCAGTGTTACCAAATTTTTCCTGAGGCAGTGCAGCATTGCCAACCATCAGAGAGTAGTTTTTTTTATAAATTTTTTTTATTCATATGTCTCATATATCTTTTGAGGCCTTGTCTGGGTGTCAGATAATGTCGAGTTCCAGATAATGGCGATCTGGATAATTGAAGGATTACTTTTATGTGTTTGTGGAGGTGCAGTGTAAAATTGTCCAAAACAGTGTGTTTCAATATATATATATATATATGTATATATATATATATATATATATATATATATATATATATATATATATATATTCATATATATTAAAGTTCACACTTTTTTGTACAATTTTGCACATCACCTCCACAAACCTATAGAGTAATCCTTCAATTATCTAGATCACCATTATCTGGAACTGACATTATCCAACACATCAGGACTATATATATATGTATATATATATATATATATATATATATATATATATATATATATATATATATATATATATATATATACACACACACACACACACACACACACACATATATATATATATATATATATATATATATATATATATATATATATATATATATACACACACACACACACACACACATATATATATATATATATATATATATATATATATATATATATATATATATATATATATATATATATATATATATATCTTAAAATGAGGGGGAGTAAGTAGAGCAGTAATTTCAGAGAAACACTGAAATTCCACTTGACATTAATTTTGGGATATGTTTAACATCAGAAGAGTAAAATCTTGCGATACACATAAAAGCGAACTTTAAAAAAAATCTGCTATATTAAATGAAAATGAAACAATACACCATGAAAATGAAATATATAACATGAAAGTAGAAGCTAAATACATTTATGATACATTTGCAAATGGTATCATTTTCATTCGCCAGTTTCCCACAATCAACAAATATAACCATGCTAACATATACTCTTTTTGACGAATTCTCATCAAAGTGTCTCATATTTTTTGCTGCTAAGAAAACAGACATCATAGTTATTATTATTATTAATCTGTTGTAAAGGACATAATGCTTTTTTAAATACACATACATGCACACACATGCACACATATATATGTGCGTGTGTGTGCACGCGCGCATGTATGTGTATTAAAAAAAGCATTATGTCCTTTAAAATAGATTAATAATAATATCTATGACGTCTGTTTTCTTAGCAGCAAAAAATATGAGACACTTTGATGAGAATTCGTCAAAATGAATATATGTTAGCATGGTTATATTTGTTGATTGTGGGAAACTGGCAAATGAAAATGATACCATTTTCAAATGTATCATAAATGTATTTAGCTTCTACTTTCATGATATATATTCCTCTTTCATGGTGTATTGTTTCATTTTCATTTAATATAGCAGATTTTTTTTAAGTTCGTTTTTATGTGTATCAAGATTTTTCTCTTCTGATGTTAAAACATATCTCAGAATTAATGTCAAATGGAATTTCAGTGTTTCTCTGAAATTACTGCTCTACTTACTCCCCTCGTTTAAGGAAAAAAGTATGATTACTTTTTTAAGAATTACGTACAGGATTTTCAAATTGTATTTAAAAAAGCGGAATCATGCAAAGTTTTTGTGTAAAGATACTTGGTATTAATGAGTGCTTTCACAGCCCACTAGATAATGAAGAAGGAGCAAAAAATCACATACAGTGTGATTTGCCAGCAAGGTATATTTTATATAAGAGTCAGAATTTATGTAGTTATTAGGTTTGAACATAAGCTGGAAACAACTAAACCCGAAATTTAGCCATTCTATTGTGGAATTCTAACTGAGAATGAAAAATAAAAACGAAAAGGACAAAATGCTTTCTTATCCCAGGAAGCATACTTTTCAAATTCCACCGAAGGAAGTGGAATAAGTCATAAGTTATATGACATACATAACACATTACATTTCTTCTGGACTGTCTATAAAAGAACCATCTGAGTTAGATAGCATTCAGTTATTGTATAGCTGGGTTACTGGAGTATGTAAGTAATACATTTTAAAGTCTCCGCAGCCGACTTCTTTCGTTTTATTTACAGGATTTTTCTAGTGAGAAAGAAATAATTGTGTTCAATGTCTAAAAATTGTTTCATCAAAATTTCCTACAATTCCTTACCAATCATATAACAAATGATTTGGTTACTTTTAGGTTTATGGGCAGCTGGGAACTTATGCCTTTTCATATTATGAAATAAACATGGAGTAATAAAAACAAAAGAAACTGTGCACATAATGATATGTATTCATTCATGACTTTTTATAGAAGCCTGCATTCATCTTTTTGAAAAGGGAATGAAAACATCAAATTACAAGCATGATGGCTAGCATCAGCAGACTCCGGATCAAGGCATGCGAACACACACACATACACGAGCATTGTCAGAGATGAAGAACCAGAACCGCTTGAAATTGCTGGATCCTTCACTTCTAGAATTTCAAGATCTGCGATATATCTAGTTATCCAGAATATCTTGGGAGGGAATATGGTGTAAATGGCGTAAAATGGCTTCTTGGCCTTTTCCCTGTCGGCGTAATTGACACGGCTCCTGCGGCTGAGGCGAAGCCCTCTCGTCCCCAACCCACAAGTATTTTGTTAGGGGATCAGGTAGCTTGAAACGGAAGGAAAGTGTCATGAAATGAGCTCTTTCCACGAGAGAGAGAGAGAGAGAGAGAGAGAGAGAGAGAGAGAGAGAGAGAGAGAGAGAGAGAGAGAGAGATGAAATTACCCGCCACCATCAATGCTCTCCCAACCCTTTCTTTGCCCCCCACACCCCCTGCTGTCCTTGTAACCGTCCCCCCTCGCTTTCTCGGTTGAAGTGATTCCCGGTTCCCGCATCTAATCTCGGCACTAATTTCCGTTCTGAAACGCTATACCCTGATCAAAGATTAGACTAATCCACCAATTAGGGAAGGGCCTCTTCTCGGTCAGAGCTGCCGGAGCGGCGTAGGATTTTGCTTTTTGCATACCAATGCTTCCGATTTCACACTTCCATTTGCACTCACGCAGACATACGCTCCTGCAAGCAACTCAAAAGACTTGTATTGTGCAGCTTAGCGAGTTTTCTTAGTTCGTTAATTTTGAAAGACTTTGAGTTACCTTTGAGAACGTCGTATCGTTTTTCCACCTGGCTTTCTTCGAGCTAACATCCAAAGTAATGGGACAAATTCAGTATAAAAATGTCGGCGTGAGACAGTTATGAGGTGTCTTCGTTTTGTAATTATCGAAAGTTCTGCAAATAGAAAGTGAATGATGCTTTAAAAGATCAGGGTTCTTGCTTATGAAAATTTGCCATTTACAGTTGTAAATAAACAATGACTGCTGCATTTATGAATATGAATGACCATATTTGAAGTCATTTCTATAAATATACTTTTTTATAAGCAAAGACAACAAAATTGCAAATAATTTCTCGGACCGTGCAGATTTCAAAATGATTCATTTATTACTGAAAT
Source organism: Macrobrachium rosenbergii (assembly GCF_040412425.1). Lineage (NCBI taxonomy): Eukaryota > Metazoa > Arthropoda > Malacostraca > Decapoda > Palaemonidae > Macrobrachium > Macrobrachium rosenbergii. The sequence continues at coordinate 78,109,228 of NC_089748.1, forward strand.
GTTTGCTTCCATGATTTAATTGTGGATTACTGAAGTTACAAAGTCATATTCAAACTCACACACACGAACACTCACATACAAACACGCATATGCATACACGCACACACTAGACACATTATATATATATATATATATATATATATATATATATATATATATATATATATTATATATATATTATATATATATATATATATATATATATATATATATATATATATATATATATATATATATATATATATATATATATATATATATATATATATATATATATATATATATATATATATATATATATATATATATTATATTAATTTCCTTGACTTTATTTCTGCATGGGTGTGTATCCCCATTCATCCCACTTTCATACCCCAAAAACCGACTTAAGCAGGGTGGTCCCTAAACATATCCCCTCTCCCCAGGACCTCAACTCCCTCATGGAAAAACATCAATCCCCCTCCCCCTTCCTCCTCGGGTAAGGCATGTCCCGAATGGCATGGATGTTAGCATCCTTGGGCATCAGTTTGCCATTTCCCACACGGTGACAGAGATATTATTTTGGCCATGCTGAACTGACATTTCTTGAAGTTGATTACTAGGTTGGCTTTGCGTAGGATGGTAAGGATTTGGTTTAGGATTTGCAGGTGCTCCTCCCAGGTGTTGGCATATGTTATGATGTTGAGATAGACGAAACAGTACTTGATTCTTGCCTGGACTTTGTTCATCAGCTTCTGAAAACAGCTAGGGTATTTTTGAGGTGGAAAGGCATCACTTTGCATTGGTAGAATCCAGTAGGCGTGGTGAAGGTAGTCAGGGATGCGACTCCTCTGACAAGGGCACCTGCCAATATCCTTTCTCCAGATCTAGTTTGCTAGGTCTCCTTTTCTTCTCTTGTCAGGTAGGGTTTGAGCAAATTGATATGGAGCCATTTGGCTCGTCTCTGCCCGCAGTCTACTAAGTAATTTAGGGCCCCTTGTTTTCCTGGTACTTTGCGAGTGCCTGTGCATTGGGTCTCTAGGGGATGAGTGGCTCCAGTTCGGAGGACTAGGACCTGGTCACCGATATTGAATGAATGGGTTTGGTCCATTTTGTTCAACTTAAACTTGACTTGCTCTTGAGTCGCATCCTCTGTGGCTTGGGCAACCACCCATGCAGCCCGGAGGTTTCGTTGAATGTTGGGCAGGGCCTCCGCCCAGTCCGCCTTTGCTGGTTCGGCCCAGGCCTCGTACAGGGTGTTGAGGGGGCCCCCAGTAGAGTGTGCGTATAAGGACTCAAAGGGGTTGTACCCTAGGGTCTTGGATGGAGAATGGCAGATAGCAAAAAGGGTCTGGTGGAACTGTTCCATGATTCCTTGGCTTTCTGGGTGATAAGGGGTTGAATGAATGCATTCGACACCATGGTTGGTCATGGTGTCATGGAACTCCTTTGACATCAAATGTTGTCCTTGATCACTTTGAATCGTTGCAGGGAACCCAAACCAACAGAAGGTGACGAGTGTCTTGACGCCGTTCTTGGAGCTCTCTCTGGATGGGGATAGCCTCGGGATACCTTGTGAACCAGTCTGTGATGATGAGGCAGTAATTATTTCCCATCTTGCCCTTGATATGTCCTTGTGGCTTATAATAATCAATGACGACGTCCTGAAAGGGGATGCCAACTGAGGGAATGTTCTTGATAAGAGCCTTTGGGATGACGTTGTTTGGATTGCCGGTTATCTGGCATGTTGGGCGCAAGGCTACAAAAGCCTTGACAGCCTTCTGCAAGCCTGGCCAGTAGAATTTTCCTTCGATGGCACAGGTGGTCTGGGTGACACCAAAGTGCCCGCAGATATTATCGTGTGCCAAGCGAAGGAGGTCTTGTTGCGGGGATGGAGGTACCACCACCAGTCTACAAATAACTTGAGTGGGTTCACGGGGGTCCCGGGTGACCCGGTAGAGCACCTCGTCCTCCAGGAGGAAGTCGGCCTTATCAAGGTCCTTCAGTTCGTCTTCACTGGTGGCAGCCTCCGAGTGGTGGCACCTCAGGGTGGCATCTTCTTTCTGCGCCTGGATGAGCTGCTCCTAGCTCCAGGTAGGAAGAGAGGTGTCCGCCCCCATGATGCGAAGGGTGGTCACAGGATCAGAGGCACTGAAGCCAGACTTAGGCTGGCAGGTAGCGGATTGTCCTAGGGGCGGTGCCTCCTCCTCAGGGTTGTCTGGGGCAGCAGCTGTCATGCATCATAAGGGGACCAGGGCTTCTCTCCACTGGGTGAGATTATGGCCCAGAGAAGGGGACATCCAGTCGTGAGGGATCCAGTGATGCCAAAGAGGTGCTCTCTCTCTCAAGAGGAATCAGAGGTGGTGACTCGCAGATGAACAGTGGGGAGGTCTTTGACGTCTCCATTTACCAGGAAATTGTTATCCGCTCATCCTCATGGATGATGGCACCAGAAGGCACCCAGTCTCGAGTGATAAAGCTCACTTGGAACTAGTGTCAATGATGTTTTTGCAATTCCTGAGGGGGAATGGAGTCATCGTGGCATGCGATCTTCTCGACATCGAGGCCTATCCAGTCGGCAGGCTGTCGTAAGTGGACAGCAGTGTGAACGGCTTTCTGCACAGCATGTCTCAGGCATTGCCCATACTTTGCAGACATGTGACCCTTCTGGCTGCAGTCCCTGGACATTTCTTGGCTGAAATCTCTCTGGGACACTGTTCCTAAGGAGTGAGCAGGCTTGCTGTGAGGTGCCCCAGGGCCAGGGGTGGCTTGGTTGTGAGTATTCCTGTGGGGTGGCTTAGGCGGGGCCTTGGGTGGAGTTGGGGCCCTCAGACGGCACTATTCTGTGAGGTGTCCAGGCCTCTTACAGTGGCCACATACAGGTTGTATTGGAGGGTGTCCATTTTTGGGCTAAGAGTTTCCGGAGGTGTGAGAAGTTGGGCGAATCTTACACCCTGAGGAACTAGAGAGGTGATGTTGTGTGTCCCAGCTGTCTGCTAAATGACACCACTCAGCGAGTGTCTTTGGGGCTTTTTCACAAATGTAGGTAGTGAGGGGGAGGGGGGGGAGTAAAATAGGAAGTCCTCGGGTTTGAAGCGCTCGAGGATGTCCTCGGTGGGGGTGGTACTTAGGGACTCCAGCCACCTCCCGAGAGCTCTGTCCTTATGGTATGCCCATTCGGGCCAGGTTTGACACGCTTCCTTGGGCTGGCCTCGCCAACGTTGTGTCCAGCGTTCAGGGGATTATCTCTTAGGTCTTAGTTATGGCCTTGCACACCTCATCGAGCTTCCCTCTGTCTGCCTGGGGAAGGGAGAGAAAAGTGACTATGCCCTTTCCGTCCAGGTGCCTCCCCAGGAGCAAGGAAACTTATGCTGGAGTGAGCTTATAACTGGCTAGGACCTCTTCTATCTGGTCAAACCAGACATCAGGCTCCCAGTCTTTCCAATGTGGTATAAAAGTGTTGGCATGGCTAAGCGTAGGCTGGGTAGGGGGCGGAGTGGAGTCGTTGACAGCGAGTTGGGTGATCTCTAGTTTATGGGCCCTTTGTTTGTCATTCACCGCTTCTCTCTTCTTTCTTTCTCGTTCTTCCTTTGCTTCTTTCTCCTTTCTTTCTCATTCCTCCCTTGCTTCTTTCTCCTTTCTTTCTCATCCCTCCTTTGCTTCTTTCTCCTTTCTTTCCTTCTCCTTCTCCTGGTGGGTGGCCTTGACCCTTCATGGACCCAGTCAATCAAGCTTTGCCCTGTCATTCCCATCCCCTTTCCAATGCCTATGAACGTTGGTAGCTGTTGGCCTGTATGGTGCTGGAGTTTAAAAAAAAAGGGGGGTTTCAAGTGCAAGGAGTGGTTAGGTAGTTCCATAGAATGGGTTGTGGCACTCTTGGTACAGGCTCATTCCTGGGAATCGAGCGGAGTAATAATTTGAAAGTCTGGTTCAGAGAATGGATTCTGGTTTGTTCAAGAGACCTTTTGAGTGGCACTGTGTAGTGCAAGGCTCATTCCTGGGAATCAAGCATTAGGGTTTTGGTTCATTCAAGAGAATGATTTCTGGTTGGTCCCGGAGGACATAGAGTTTTTCGAGAAGAATGTTCTGGTGGCACTGTATAGTGCAGGCTTGTTCCTGGGAATTGAGCGTTAGGTTAGGGTCTCATTCACAGAATGGCATAGTGCTTGCACATGGACAAGGGCAGCTAGTTATGCAAGGTTTAGGTGTTCCAATATTTGTAGGGTTGTTCAAGTAGAATGGGATTTCGTTTTGTTCATGCATGGACGAGACCAGCTACAGCACAAAGTCAAATATACTCTGTAGATCATAGGTTCTCGTTCAGAGAACATGGGGTTTTGTTGTTCAAAAGAACACAATTCTGGTTTATTCGTGCGCAGACAAGACCGGGTATAGTGCGAAATCAAGGTGTTCCAGTGAACATCGGGGTTCTCGTTCAGAAAACATGGGATTTGGTTGTTCAAAGAACGTAATTTTTGGGTGTTGTTCATGCATGGTTGAGACCGGCAGTGGCGCGAAGTCAAGGCATTCCAAAGAATTGTGGAGTTCTTTGTAAGAGAACGGGTTTGGTTTGTAGGCTTGTTCACAAAGTACATAAGTTTGGGTTGTTCCGCAGAACGTAGGCTGGTTGTTGCATGCCGGGTGCGGATTTTCCCTTTTGTAAAGGATTGTTGGGGGCCCTCAATACGAGTTAAGTCCAAGAGACTCGATTGGGTGTTGAAACACTGAATTAATGAAATGGGTAGCTTAAACCTTAAAGGAAAAGGGTTTCTTGGGTTTGGTGAGAGGCACTTGGTACTGGTGCAGCAGGGTTAAGGTTTACGTAAAAATGATAAAATTGGGTTGCTCTAGACAAATAGGAAGCAGTAACTTAGAGATATACACAAATATATGCATGTATGAATGATTTAGCGAGGTTCGTCGTAAAGGAATAAGGCAATATTTGTGACGAGGATAAATATGTTTACTTCGAGACAGAGAATAAAAAAATGCATCCAAACGGTGACAAGTACAAACCCTAAATCTACCATGCACGAGGCCTTTATTTGCCTGGATCATGTGCACAAAGAAATTAATTTTGCTTTAGGTTGACCTGACTAGCACGTGATCACAAGGGTTGTGTGTTTACTGTACAGAGTCGCGTGAGATTGGGTTTGAGTGAAAAAAGGTTATGTGAGATCTTATAAAACAGACGAACAATTGTGGGAATGTTTTTTCTCCTCCCGTGTACTCTGAGACATAAGAGGTAAATTTGCTTGTTTGTGTGGATTTATGAATGATTTAGGGAGACAACTCGTAATATGCGCAAATTGGTCATTCGGCCAAAAGGAAGGGAATTTTGTAAATACTAACCTTTCAAGATGCGGCGTGGTAAATAGTGGAATTTTTACTTTAAATTTTTATACGATTTCTACTACGATCGAGAGAGAGAGAGAGAGAGAGAGAGAGAGAGAGAGAGAGAGAGAGAGAGAGAGAGAGAGAGAGACCAGCGGACGAAATTGCTGGCGGGTCTTTGAATTCACTGCTCAGTTACTCTGTTGCCTATCTAAAATGATGGACGGTAAATTGTCCAGTACAATTTGGAGAAGGAAATAATGCAATATTTCCATGGGTATCACTTGGTTTAACACTTCATTGCCTAGCTAGCCTAACATTGAATCGTGCAAGCTAACATGCAGTAGCAACAAAGCTTATGTTTAGGTAAATCAATACTTTTCTCCTCGCTGTGAACTATTCGTGGGGCATGCATGTAGTCAATCTGTTCCCTTACAAATTTCAGTCACAAGTTCGGTTGCAACTAATCTAAGAAAATATAAAATAACACCGTACTTACACTGTGGAACTCTCTTTGACTGTGTGCTTAGGATTTTACGCTAACGTTCGTTTCTTGTCTTGCATCCAGCTTTAGTGTGGCTAGTAGCTGATAGCTGCAAGTTGCAAGGGGGCAAGGATTCTACATTGCAACATTGCAGGCTGAAAGGATCTGGCAATTCAGTCACCACTCTTATGGTTTTACCTGTGAGGGAGCTTGAATTCTGAGCAGGGAAATTACCTTTATCATTTTTCTAGGAAAATGATTCACTTACCATGGGAAGTTTCTTGTGTCTGACTACAATTTTGGGTTCAGGTAATCATAACAGAAAAAAGTGAGCTGGGGGCTCTTACTAAATGGGAGAAGTTGCAGATAAACACTTAGGTTCACTTTAAAATCACTTATATTTACATTAACAACAAAATCAGAAGAACAGGGAATAAATGAGGCAGGGAAACAGAGTCCTGCTGAATAACCAAATTACGTTAACAAATAATAATTGAAGAATGTCGAAGAAATCCACATCAATGTCACTGTAGGTTGGGTAGCAGTGGTTTGAGACTGTAACAAGCAGGGCACAATCAAAATGAAGATTCCACAGCAAGCACCTCTGTCTCCAATGGAGAATGCATGAGTTTATGTGACGGAAGAAACAGCACAATCAATCAAAAGTCCAGAGGTGCATGGAAGGTGCCAAGGTATCTCAATTTACGATACTGGAAACACTTACAAGTTAAATTAATACTCTTCAATAATGAGTCAGGTCTTGCATGGAAATTTGCACTTTGAAAAATGAAAAAGAAACAGTATATTGCCTTTGCTGGAGTGTTGTCTTCGCCGTAGATAAGAATGGAGGAGGAAATGAGGGGGCTTTCACTGGAAGAAATACTTGGGCTTAAGCAATAAAGCCACGTGTTTGGGAGTATGGCCCAGAAGGAGCGGGGGTCAAAGGGGGAGCTGCTTCAGTTTCTGCAGCCAAGATGTCTCTGTCTGTGTTCAGGTCGCGTGGCACCTTATATGACCTTTGGGGGATTAACTTCCCACTCTCTCTTACTCCATTTTCTGTGATCCCGCCTGTGGATCGTTAGTGCGCTGTCTTTGACCTAGTCAACTGCATGGGAGAGCAAGGTCCATGTGGTAGGTTGCTATGTGCCTTTGAACTTTCTCCTTGAGTTAATCCTCTTCACCAGCTCATCTTAGCCTGCAGCAGGGATTTGTCTCCAAACGACTTCATTCTTAGAACAGAGGTATTCAGAGCAGTCACAGGTCCAAAGAAAAGGTGATTAAGGAGTGTCTAGGGAACAATAGGTTAGAGATTAAGAAAGGGCAACAGTTTTCCATAGCCTTCCTGTCAGTCAGCAGTATGATGAAAAATGCCTGTGCTTTTTTGAACCTAATAAAACAGTTTTAGTTTGGTGTTACTTTTCTTACAAGCATAAAGGTTTATATTTTACTTTATTTCCTTCTGTGAAGCTAGGAGGGTGAGTTAGCTTGGGAAGGGTGTCCCTTCGTAGTAATATATATGTTTTGTGTATGTGTGGTAAGCATAAGTGACGACCTATCCCCCATCTGGCATGAGTTGCATTCATTCATGGGCATACAGACATGACAACCCCACTGGCCACTGTGAGATGTAGTTGGCCAAAGGTGGGTGCCGTGGTTTAGTGGCATATCATTCAGCTTAAGTTTACTAGTTGAGCCAAACAAAAGTGGCATGTGAGAGAAGCTCTGATGTCAGTGCATTGTATCAACATTAAAAAATTTCGGACATCACACCTTAAAGACCACTCAGTGAAGACACGAGTGAACAATCTGACCAGCTTAATACCTACGGATTAACTGATTTAGCATGTCAGACAAAAAAATTTTAATCCTTTTCTTGTTTGACAGGGGTTGACATCTAAATCTTAACCTTTAAACTCTTATTTATTTCCTTTCTTTATACTTTTAGTTATCATTACACTGGAATTATTTGCAGTCCCTTTAAAGTTTTAATAAGTCTCTTCCCTCATGATAAGCTAGTTCTCTCTCTCTCTCTCTGGCTAAGAACCAATTTGTTACCTAGCAACGGGACCTGCAGCTTATTGTGGAATCCGAACCACATTATAACGAGAAATGAATTTCTATCACCAGAAATAAATTCCTCTAATCCTTCATTGGCTGGTCGGAGAATCGAACGCGGGGCCAGCAGAGTACTAGTTGAGAACGTTACCCACCCGTCCAATGACGAACCATATATATGTATGTAAGTATACACACACACACACACACACACACACACACACACACATATATATATATATATATATATATATATATATATATATATATATATATGTATGTATATATATAAAATTTCCTATTAAGAAATATCTAATTTTTTAGTGTTGTAAATTTTGTTATATCCATAATTTCGAAGTGAACCGATTATTTCAATGCTTTGTAGATTTTCATATTTTACATTTTTGTATTTACATGCCATAATAAGAAAAGGTAATAATGTGTAGAATATGAACAAATGCGTATTTTATTACAAAGGGAAAATGGACTCAGTATATACAATGTATGGAAAGAATTTTTATAAGTACATATTATACAAAAAACAACCATTTACTGGTGATATTTGCACCTCCTCCTCCTCCTCCTCCTCATCGTCATCGTCACCATCGTCATCATCATCATCATTATCAACCGAGGAAGCTATATTCATTATGAAGGACTCGAATAAGTGTTCTGCGGCATCATCTTCTTCAGAATCTTCGATTTGTACATTTTTAACGTGCTTTACAGCATTACTCCAATTTTCTTGATTCACTTGCCGCAAAGCCTCTTGCAGTAGGCTAGGGGCTTCAAATTGGCCATTTTGAAACCATTTCTCTTGACAACATAATTTTTATCCTTCCCCAGGTTAATTCAATAGGGTTGTACTGGCAGTGATAAGGTGGCAGCCTGACGATCCAATGACCATTTTCATGGGCCAGTTTGTCTATTACGTAATCCTTTCCTGTCCGAGAAGAATGTCACTTGACCATTTCCAGAAGCTCACAGTTTCGCAAATCATCAGTTGGATTATCTCCTTTATTGATCAGCCATCCTTTATTACTTGTTTTCTATCGGAAATCGTCGGTGCTTTATCAGTGCTTACCGAATGATGAGTTATCCAATACGATAACAAATGAGGGCAGGATGTTAGGCAGCAGCTGGGATTTAAACACTCTTCAAACACTTTGCTGTTCATTTGGTTATGGTAATCATCATCGTTGGTTGCCTTGAAAATTAATTCTACATTAGGCATAAAACCTCCTTTTCTACCGGCATGCGCAACTATCTGTCTAGCCCCTTTGCCAGTAGGGGGTTTAACCCCTATTACTTTTTTCCCGTCTTTGGTCGTCCAGCACTTCGTAACAGCATAGTTCTGACTTAATCAAGTATCATGAATAATTCTATGTATATGATAGGGTAATTCTTGTTTTCTTGTACCTTCCTCATAACACGCAAAAACTTAGTCCATGCAGCCAACACATTACTTCTTTCCAGTAACATTTTCTGCCATTAACCCTCTCATAACGAAATCCGATTTCATGCAGGATTTTTCTAAGCGATTCCCGACAACCTTAAGTTCAATGTCTTTGCAGGCTTCTTACAAAACTGTAGGGATTTTGGGTAGCTGTTTTCTAGCATAGAACCTTTGACACAATGCACACTAGTTGAAATCATCCGGATCAGTCACTGGTCGAGGACGAATTCTCTTCTTATCTTTGAAGACACGGTGTCCAGATTCAGTTTCGGAATTATTTACTCCCTGAATGATTCTGTTAATGGTCCTGTTAGGAACTGTTGGTGCCTCACTCGTAGATCACAAACTTTCGCCACATCTATCAAAGGGCCATTATTTTTTATTCTTTTGTAAAATATCATGTGGCTTATAGGGCGAAATGTATTTTTGAACGAAGAAGACACTTTCAAGCTATTAATGCGCTCCCTGTGTAGCTCTGATTGACCTGGAATCATAATTCTTCCAAGGTTCCTATATGTTTTCCACTGACCACCGGGGGCGGGGGGTGGGGGGATGGGGGGAAGAGCCGAAAAGGAAATTATATCTGGGATGACCGACGGAACCCTCCCACCTTT
>NC_089748.1:78121649-78139149 GCF_040412425.1 Macrobrachium rosenbergii
GCATCCCTGTATATAAGGTTCATATGCAGTGCAAGGAGAAGTACTGTCCTTTTTAGCCGGTGTAGATTTTGTAGGTAGGCTTACAATACTATGACTTGGCCGCAAGAAAAATGTGCCATTTCTGCACGCATCACGAAGATTATTGTGTACCCTTTGCCATTTAATGCATCTTGTTGCCTTTTTTGGTGTCCAAAATACAAGAGTTTTCTCAAACTTTGAGGACGGGGCCTTTTCCACCTGAGGAATATCTCTTCCCTTTTAAAAAGGGGTTATCATCTGAACATTGATGTTGACATAATTCACTCTCCATAGTGAACATTTGGCACATTATTTTTTTAAAATTAAAAACTCCTTCTCTTATAGTTGCCGAAATGTATAACAGTAGTATGTGTTGTTCTTAGTTTGGTAGCTCTGAAAACAGTGCTCCAAGAGTCAGCCTCTTTGTGACTTGAGATCAGTTTGTGTCACTGTCAGTATAGTGAATGATGAATGCCTGAAAAGAAATCAAGATATTTTAAGAATGCACTCATGTCACTATGATTGCGTTTCATCCCAAGAAAATTGTAAATATGAAAGAGGCAATAATATTGAATACTTGCACTTTAGAATATAAGAAATATATATATATATATATATATATATATATATATATATATATATATATATATATATATATATATATATATTATTATCACTTTTGTACATGTGATTCATTTATCACACATTTACCACGGGTGAAAAATATATTTCGACTTTATTTCAAGCCATTGACGAAGGACTCTGTATCATCCTTCGTCATAAACTGGTAGATCCATGTGGTATTATATATATATATATATATATATATATATATATATATATATATATATATATATATATATATATATATATATATATATATATATATATAATCCATGATTAGAGATACATTTTTAGTGACTAAGGTTGTGTTTTGAGCCACCTCTTACAAATAAGAAAAATATCAATTTCATGATTTTGTAAAGGAAATTGTGGAAAGCTAGTCAAAAGTCAGTGGATCATTAATAGGCTTCTCTAAGCAGGTAAAGACGGATCTCGAGACTGAGGCAGGCATGCAAAACCACAAGAACAGATAACATTTTTCTTTGTATCAGAAACGCTCGATTTGTTTTATAATTATTTCCGTCTTTAAATAAGTAAATAATTGAGTAAGGTCCTAGGTAACGTTTGCTTCTGTGAAGTTTTTTTTTTTTAACAACTACAAATGCAGCCCAATAAATTGCTTCTAAAATTAGCCAGCAGCAGTAAGTGAAGCGCAGTAATGTTTGGAGCTCGAGTTATATAAAATATAATTCAGTTATGATTTAGACGATTGGAAAGGCAACCTAAAATGAAATACATTGAATAATGATCAACTGTTACTGATCAAAATTCCAGTAATAGCTAGTTACCAACGTACTTTTTCATTTTAAGGTTTAGTTCTGATTTCATGTGTCAGTTGAACAGAACAAGTAATGAGGAATTGTACCTTTAATAAATTGCTTTAATATTCTTGTCATTGCCTAACTCGAGTTCACCTCCAACGGTTTATCAGAGCAAAGACCCAGGAGCGCTACGGGTGGTCCGACTCATGATGGTTGCTTTCTGTTATCAACGAGGAATCACATTCAAGGTTCGATCTGCAAAGGAGGATGAAGTTTTTCTTATATACCTGTTTTGTTATGAAGATATCATTTTTGTCATAATCAGTATTGAACTTCAAGAAGTGCAATATAAGTATACATATATTTTATATATATATATATATATATATATATATATATATATATATATATATATATATATATATATATATATATATATATATATATATATATGTGTGTAGATGGAGAGATAGATACATAGGTATAGATTTGTAAACATTATAACTTCTCCGAAGAAGTGAAACATTTAAGTAATTCCATTCTTTTATTTTATTTTCTTAGGCGTTACACGCTCGTCAGCATCAGCATTTTAAATTTAGAGTGATAAGAGAGCAGAACATTAAGTTTCTATAATAATTTGAAAAACATTAGATGTTTCAGGTAGATGGCAGATAACTATCTTAAAAAATATTAGATATTAAAAACGGTTGCTGTACCGAAAACTATAGTTACAGAGGGAAGACTGTAAACTGTATTAAAATGAAACACAAAATTACATAAACTTATATTTAAGGAAGGAACCTCAAATAATGCTCTTTCATTTTCACTAATTGTCGGCTTCTTCTCCAGTGAGCAATTTGCCCCTGAGGTATTGCCTTCCATTTTATAAGGGTTGAAATGATTAAATGGACGCTGTTGTTAGCCCCGTATTCCAGCCATGATCATCTACTAATATTTTCACACTTGCGGAGTATGCAACCCTTACTCTAGATGCAAACATATGTGATCTTTCAAGTCGCTTCAAACAGTAAATGTATCGATACTGTTTTCAAACAATGCTGATGATCATAGCAATTCAAATACCAAGTGCTGTAGTCAAGTGCCCTTATTGCTGACGAACTGTGTACCGTATTACTGTTTTTTTTCTTACATTTGCTAAGTTTATGTTTCTGGTTTAGGTTAACAGTTAACTGGTGTTTGCGACTTGTGAGAAAAGATTTGCGATGGACTAAAGAATCATTGGTTAGATTTTGGCATGGATCTCATAAGATCTGGATTCAGAATATTTTTATTGCATTATTTTGGTTATTATAACTTTTTTTTTCCTATCTGTAATAGAAAATATAAATGATACAAATAAGTCGTTACTCAAATCGTATACTAGTATTAGTGAAAAAGCGGAAATCAAAGCGAAAATATTTGGCCAACAGTGCTAATTGCCCTGGCAGAAGTTTGCAGCCTCAGACTGAATTTTGTGGTGCATCCTTTGTGATTAACGAACACCACTCTTTCTTGCTTTTCTTTCATTTGTTATTTCTTTCGGACTTGGACTAAACCATAGCATGAGAATTTCTGTACCATTGACCTTTGCACTCGGAAGTAAGGGTAGTTTTATATTCAAGGCGACTATTTTAAAAGTTACAGACCTGAATTTCGCTATTTATATCAGAGCGTTCAGATATTGCCCTCTGTAAGATCCCCTTCCAATTTTGATAATAATAATAATAATAATAATAATAATAATAATAATAATAATAATAAATGAAAACTGTACTCCGTATGTCCGCTTATAATAGAAATTGCGTGTGTAGTGAAGAATGGAATCTGCAATTGTCGGAAATACGATCAACACGAAATGAAGATTAACATCAAAGCGGTGATTATTTTAAACAACTGCTTGCATCGAAAAGTGTATTGCTTGATGTCGTATATAAGCGTTCATTTTCCCATTATTTCAGATAGGGCACAGCGATTGTTATTCTCATTAGATTGATGTATCTGCTTTCTATTGCTCTTTCATTTTCTGAAAACGGTTTTATGTTTTTCCCCCATGCCCCATTTAATTATTTGGACTTTATTTTAGACGGCTCAAATGATTATTGAAAAGCTCTTTTTTTTTTAGACGTCTGAAACCATTATTTAAAAGCTTTTAACATGCATGAGTCTACTGAAAAGGAAAAGTGATAAATAACCCCAAAAGGCTAATAGTTTCTCCTCAAATGCGCTTCCGTATGTCTAGAATCGTTTTCCGGGTTTTCTTGCGACTCGAAGTCTTTATTAGGACACTAACTTCTTGGTGAATTGAAGGGCACCATGTGAAACCGTTTGTGGATTTGTGTCATTTACTATTTTGCTGATAAAAGACCTGTTGAACAGACGACTTTCTTGCATTCGGAGAATCTTGAAGGTTGTATTTGAAGTGCCTCATTTTAGTGTGAATTCTAGATGAACAGTGACATGGATGGAAAGCTTTCAAGAAAGTTACAGCCATCACAGAAAGAGCGAAGAAGTGTATCAGCAACTGAGGATTTCGCAGTTTTGTGCCACCACTTTCAGATTTGAGGCATTCTCAGCTTTTAAGTTGAGCAAATAGCATAACTGGAGGGAATTACAATTACTAAATGAAAAAGGAGATAGGAGTAAACGACTAAGACATGAAATGTATATTTCTTACATGATATACTGTTCATCAAAAGTGCACCCTTTATGTTCCGTAACTGATAAAAGATTGCTCTGTTATCTTTGTAAAATTATATAAGGTTTCTCATAAATGATTCTCAGTCATTAATTAATCGTATATATTACTTCCTGAATAGATGATAAAGGTCATTAGATTAAGCACTCACAATATCAGGAATACTTGGATGTAAATAAATTGTTACAAACACAAACTCTTCTCTTGATTGGTAGGTTAAGTATACCTTAGTATAACCAGACCACTGAGCTGATTAACAGGTCTCCTAGGGCTGGCCCGAACGATTAGATTTATTTTACGTGGCTAAGAACCAATTGGTTACCTAGCAACGGGACCTACAGCTTATTGTGGAATCCGAACCACATTATAGCGATAAATGAATTTCTAACACCAGATATAAATTCCTCTAATTCTTCAGTGGCCGGCCGGAGAATCGAACGCGAGCCTAGGAGAGTGCTGGGCGAGTACGATATCGACCCATCCAATGAAGAATTACGAGCTTAGGTATCTGTTATATAGTTATAGTTCAAAGAAAACTTGAAAGAGCGAAGTAATGGAAATTTCGGTGTAGAGAATCATTATTATTACCAATAGCGCAGGTATTTCTCCAATGGCTCATTACGCACATTTTAAGGGCTATTTTGATTATACCCTTAATCATTTCTGTTCCTAGCTATTCCAAGAAATTTAGATTTACAATATTTTTGTGTTTTTATTACTTTCCTGCTGTCGTGAGTAGTTTATAACGTGTGAAATATATATATATATATATATATATATATATATATATATATATATATATATATATATATATATATATATATATATATATATATATACCAACAATGATGAAGGTTTCAGAGTAAACATGGTTAATGTTAATGCATAACGGCTTTGAAACTGTCTTCAGACCTGCTGCACAGTACTTGATCGTAATGGCACATCTGATGCTGATTACCAACCATCATAGAATGACTATAAACTTGAGACATAATCATTGTAACTAAAGACTCAGTGCTCTTAACCATAGTAACTTTGGACGTGATGGTTGCGTCAGTGTGCTGATAAATCAAGATTTGCTCATTGTTGTAACGTAACAGGGAGGAGAAAAGGTGATGTGTGAATATGGGATTAGGTTAATAATTACCATCACTAGAGGCCAAATCAATTTTAGAAGTGACACTGCCACCATAGGAGACATGGCATCGCGTGTAATTTAAGGAGTTCCTCGTTGGGTAATTGGTTTCCGTTCTCGGCTAGCACTCTGCTGGCCGCGAGTTCGAATCTCCGACCGTCCAATGAAG
This sequence comes from Macrobrachium rosenbergii, assembly GCF_040412425.1. Classification (NCBI taxonomy): domain Eukaryota; kingdom Metazoa; phylum Arthropoda; class Malacostraca; order Decapoda; family Palaemonidae; genus Macrobrachium; species Macrobrachium rosenbergii. The sequence goes on from NC_089748.1 coordinate 78,127,052, forward strand.
AAGAAGAGGAATTTGTTTCTGGTGATAGAAATTCATTTCTCTCTATAATGTGGTTCGTATTCCACAATAAGCTGTAGGTCCTGTTGCTAGGTAACCAATTGGTTCTTAGCCACGTAAAATAAATCTAATCCTTCGGGCCAGCCCTAGGAGAGCTGTTAGTCAGCTCAGTGGTCTGGTTAAACTAAGGTATACTTAACTTTAACTTAAGGAGAAAATTGCTACTACACCGCGTGTATACTGGGATATGTCTGCTTTCATTTGACTGCAAATTTTCCGAATTTGAATGCACAAGGAGATGAGATTTTAAAAGGGGAATTCGAGCGAGTTTGCAAAATTACTTTGCTGCTGCCATACGATCAAACTTCTTGCTGAAGAGAGCATTAGAATTTTGTAAACCATAGGGGACACATTGAACGTTAGAAACATGAATGAATTTTTAATACTCTCCCTATGTTTCTCTGTCCGGCTATCTGCGTACGTGAATTAGAATAAGGGTACCTTCCTTTAGTTTAATACCACTGCGAAACGAAAATGTCTCAAAACAGATAACTGTCTACGCCTTTTATATTATTCATCTTATGACTATTCCATCAGGTCAGCTCTAAATGTTAATTAGTTTTCAGAAGAGGAAATGTTTTTGGAACAACTTCTGGTAAATGACCTCTACAACAACTGAACGACTTTTAGTTAAAGAAGAATAAATTGAAATGTACATTGTCTGACATTTAACTCAACTTGTTCTGACATCCCGAAGGCTGATTGGAACGTTAAATTTTAAGTACTACTATGTTTAAATTATTGATTCTTTTATCACATTTTTATTTTTGCATTTGATATATTTTTTAAAATTGGTAAATTCAGCAATACTATTATTCAGATAAAGATGATTAAGGGTTTCCAGAATTATATGCAATTACTTCTGCATTTTCATCAGAAATGTTTAAGAAAAAAAACAGTTTATTACATAACATCTCATACCTTCAATTGTCAATAGACCTGTAATTTAGTATCCTCTTAATTTTTTTTTTTCTTAAACAATGGGCAAATGTTGTCCTTTTTATGCGAAAGTCTACGGGAATGAGTATCTATGGGCCTTATTTTATTCATCAAGGCGCCAAAGAAAGGGAAATAGTAGGGTACAATAAAAGAGTGAGGAGGCATAACCTTAAGAAGGTGAGAGCCCCAGGATTTAAAGGGATAGAGACGTTAGAAGGCATGTTTATATTTCATGTCAGCAGAACGCGTGGATAGTTATTTGGGCTTCTTTATGAGATGAGCGGTAAAGATCAACTTCAGGTTCTTTGTTGTTTAACAAAGATTCAAGACTTATGTAATTGAAGTGATAGGTCTGTCGTACACGTGTACTTTTTAGATGATTCTCACACAGATCGATCAAAATAAAGTTTTGGCAGGGGGTTTTCGATATTCTTATCGAACACTTCAGTGGAGAAAGTCAAAAGAAAAATGGGGAGCATGAAGGAGGAGCCTGCCTCTAAAAGGCGCGAATCATCCCTCTGTATGAAAAAAGCAAACATACAGGAATTATGCCATGTATGTAATTTCTTTTTCATCAGTGTCGAGTCTTGAAAATCTAATCAGAATTCTAGATGCTGAATATCGGGAATTTTCAAGACTGGAACCGAACGTAGTCAAATATTGACATTACAGTAAAAGAACTGCGAGGCTATGGATTTTGCAAGGAAAGTTTCTTGTAGGACTCTTGATGCTCATTTTACCGAGTGTCCCTCAAAACAGTTGATGTGTGCTCTATGTAACATAAGGAAACAAATGATTAACAAGCACCCAATTTCATACACAGGAATGACAATGCAGTACAAGTATTTTAGATAATGAAATGACGCACAACGTCATTAGTTGACTTATAAACAACGATGATTGTTAGCATAGAGAATAATAGCTGATTCACATAAAAACAAAATGAAAACTGGGAAGCTGAAGCTAAAAATGTTCGAGATATCCCTGACAAAAATGTAATTTGATCTCGTAATAGGTCAATGGTCAGTTTCTGAGTTGATTGTTTACCGGGCATTATATAGTGTCGGTGGTCTTTCTTGACCCATGTAGGGTAGTGTGACGTGGAGTTTGATTTCATGATGTTATAAACTGTCCCGAAAATACGTAAATTCATATATACTTTATAGATTATGCTGTATTTGTCAAAGCTCAATAGGTCTAATTTTTCTTTTTACTCTTGGCATTTCTCTTTAGCATATTTTCGTTGAAATTCGACTGTCATTCAGTTTTTTGAGGTAGCCTATCCATTGAATCTTATCTTATCCTATTTGATAGCTTGGGTATTGTTAGTAAAATGTTATATCTTGTCAAGTTATCCTTATCAATTAAACATGACATTCAGCCAGAACTGAGTTGGGAGCGAATGTAACAACATATAAAAATATTAATGAAATCAATAATCATTAAGATAAAGCAACACAAATGATAGTTATGATTATTATAAAGGCGATGTTAAGGATACAGGGAACTGACGGAGAGCTGCATTCGTGTAAAACTGCAAATTGATTGTTAATTTATTTATAACTGGTTTTGTTTTATTTAGCTGGCCTAATGCCAGCCTCTGTAGTATAGATTGCCCTCGAGATGTCTAGCTGGAGCTTGATCTTCCAGATAAGATGCAAATCACATTCTTTTATTCTTGAGACATCTGAAGTGTGCTTTCAGGAATCATTACTAATGGGAAGAATAGTCAGAATGTTCCATGGAAACATTTGTTTGCTTATGAATCGCATAAGCAGAGCCCAAAAGGGACTGAAACAGTTCCATAAGGTTGTCATTTATCTTTGATATATAAATCAGTTGTAAGTAAATGTAGGTTTCAGAGTTTCCCCTTACAATTGCTTTTGTTCAAATGAATTTAAAACTGAAATCGTTTTACAATTGCTTTTGTTCTTGAAATGCAAATCAAGGTGCCACCAAAACAAGAAAATTTGTTTTATGTCAATACCTTTTCTTTAAGTGAAGACTGTTATGACGAGAGAGTTCTTAAAAGAGAAGTGAATTTATATCACCTACGGTAGGGGCATGATATTTTCTTATTAAAACAACAGCAAGGGGAATATTTTTGTTGCAAATTCACTATAACAGTCTTGATAATAGTTTAAAGAAATTTAGTAAAAGGAAAATTAAAAAATTATCATCAGGTCAGATAACAGCTAAAGAAATTTCTTTAAAGGTATATTGACGCCAAATTGAATTTGCCTTTACTTAGGAAGAAAAAAATTTTTTTTTTATCTTGGTGTAACTTGGCAAAAGCGTCACTTTAGAATAAGTGTTATCACTTCTTTACCAATACTTCTTTACCAACTCTTTTGGAATTTTTTTTTTTTTGCGGGTCAAGTAATTAATGACAACGATAATTATATGAAACTACAGAGATTGTGTGGGATGTTTTTCAGTGATTTCAGTTTTCTGCAGTCACACGTGTGCAAGTAAATTCTGCTGTTGTGTGCGATTGTACTGTCCATATCTCCCAACATTTAAGAAAAAAGGATGACTTTTCATGTAACAAAGTTTACAAGAAAAGTGTCTTATCATCGGGGATTGCTTGGTGCCAGTATATGTATTGCAAATTTGAGCGAAAAAAGTGGCTCAGTGATAAATGAATTAAGATAGATTAAAGCACCACTATGATTATATTTTCTGTTTTAGACGTCTGGGGAATTGATGAATTCCATTTGAATAAAAACCTTAACCTTGAAGAACAAGAGAGAGAGAAATATCGAAAGGTATTATTCGGCCATTACTATTGCGGGTGGTCGAGCTCCTGAGTAGAACACAGATTCCTTCACCTCCTGGTGGGGTAGGGATCTTTGTTTAGCTAGTCAAGCGGACCCATTACTTCTCCCACCTTCCCCCCTCCCCCATTTGTATCCTTCTTGCCATTTGCTAGGACAGTTTCATGTTAATAAATTTTCTTGGGTACGAGTGTCATCTTTCATATTATTTATGATGTTGTCGCAACAGTTAGTGCCGTGTATATCAAAGATGAATTGATAAAATACGACTTCGTTAAAACCAGACATTCTCTCTCTCTCTCTCTCTCTCTCTCTCATGCGATGTTGAGAGCGAATGATTTTGGGGGATTTTCATGAAGAATTGACCACTTCGTAATACCAGCGGAGTGTAATGAATTAGTAGGGGTCATACTTCTGGCCCTTTATGCGGAAGAGACTGATAGATTGTATTTTAACGGAAAGGCACGGCTGAGTGCTATTCATAACACTGTCACCTCCAAATTCTTTTTTTTTTTTTTAAATGGGTCGATCTTTATAGAACAATATGAATTAGAATAACGTACATTTTAAAGGGAAGTCGTCATTCGTTAAGAAATGATGGACGCTTTACATCATAGCTGATTATGAATTTAGAAAGACGAAAACAAAGTGATATTAAAAGACATTGCAGATGATGAATTTGTGGTCACTGCTAAAGCCTTAATATGCACTTAGGTGTAAAGGAAATAGCCAAATTGTTACTCAAGTAACAATTGTATTTGTTCAAGTATTCATGTGTATAACTTTTCATTCCTGACTTGACAACTGTCTGTACCACTTAACACAAACTATGTTATGCATTTTAGAAATGTAGAAGCTGTTACAGCGCCAACTAAACCTGTTCTCATAGATATGTCTTGAGCCGAATGAGGAAATGTAGAAAGAATGTTGCACACTGACAGGAACGTTATGTAGGAGACTGATTATCGATTAAAAAGAATATTTCGTCATCCTTGCTTTCACTTGGAAATGAACTGGCGTATTTCCAGCAGACTTGGTAGACATGACAAGTTATGATTGTGAAATTAACATTAAATTTTTCACAACTTTAGACTCTGTTCGTGCCCTTGTGTTTTAGTTGAGAATGTAACTGCTGGTACTGTATTTTCTGATTTAGACGTAATCCGCTGTACACCATTTGAGGCTTTTATGTAGTTTTGAAAGGAAGTTGGATCACAATGAAGACCACTATTTGTTGTATTTTATGTCTAGATCTACTCTTTTTATTTAAGATCTTATTTAGTGCTCAAAGTGAACTACGTGATTGACATCTGAAAGCTCAGCCTTCCAGACAACTAGTCAGGAACTGGAGCTAAAACATTGATGACCGTTGACCACCCTGACGATTTAGTTTCCAGTATGCGCTAATTATTGCTCCTTTTGTTCTCAGCGTGTCATGCTCATTATAGTTGTTATTAAAAACTGTATATTTAATTTCATGATAAACGAAATTATATGTGCAGAAAATTGTCCACTAAATACAATATACTTTCTTTCTCTCCACCAGTAACATTGTGGCGATAAAGAACGGTGTAGCAGAGCAGCGGTGGGGATATTATGCTGTAGTCAATGGTATTTTCTGTCTTTAGAGATAATTTTTTCTGAAAACAAAATTGAAGACCTAGGGCAAGTTAATTGTGAAATTGTCAAAACAACGAAATAAACATAATTACAAAAATATAAACATATATTGCAGCTTTACAGTGCCACTGCTCGTGTTTATTTAGAAATTTGTGTAATAAGCAAGTATTTGGTTAATTCGATTGAAAGATAATAGACATTTGTAAAATATAATATCATGCTGTCTATAGGTTCCTGATTAGACAGGACACTTTGCCAAGCACTCAGGATTTTAATCCGAAGTATTGTATGATAATTTACCGAAAATCGCTTGAGAAATATGCAGCATTAAGGGCGTTGATCAGCCTGACATGAATATGGATATCTTAAGTAATCAAGTGCCACTTGTTAGGGATTAGCTTTAGTCCTAGAGGTGACGGAGCCCTTCGGTGAGGAGAGAGAGAGCGAGAGAGAGAGAGAGAGTTAGCTTTGATGACTCTGCCTCATAAACCACTTCATTGCCATCATCAATCTTCATCGGGTTTCAGGCACTGTGGTCTGCTTGCTAATGAGGGAAGGACACGGAAAGCATCGTTTTTCCTTTCTCTCTCTTTCTTTCTCATGTTTTGAGTCTCATATTTTCTTCTAATGATTGATGAGTGGAATGTTTTGCTTAAAATATTGCCCTCTACGCTAACGCCATTTGATGCAGGAAATTGTCCTTTTGCACATATGGGTTAAACTTTTCAAGTTAGTGTTTGCGTCACGTCACGCTCTGGGGATTGCGTCCCTTGACGCTTTATCAGTTTTCTTTCATAACAAAATGCAGGCGGTGAATCCAAGGCATCTTAATTATTATGGTTATAATTGTTTTCGTCAGTCGATTACTGAGTCTTTTTTTTTTTTCTTTAAATAGAAACATTAGGTCTTGGATGTTGATAGTTACCGTCTGATTATGGTGTGTCATTTTACACGCTAGGGCTTACGGTTGTACAAATCGCTTAGCAGATTTGGGTGACTTGATATAACCAGCAAAAATTATATATATATGAAAGTGAATAATAATAAAGCTTAGTCTTACTTAATCCATTTATTTCTGTAATAAATTTAGAAAACTGTTTAAGTCAAGTACGCATATCGTTTTACAGATATGATGTTCCTTGCTTTTGCAAGTAAATCGAGATTTACGCTGATGGATATGTTTCATGTTCGTAGAAATGAATAGGGATGATTCATATTTTCTGAAAAAATATCGATTTCTAAATTCTTGAATTATTTGAAAGCAATCGGCCTCCCCGATCCTTTAAATCACTTTCTCATTTTCAGTCATCATTCCCTCATTCATCACAGTCATATTTCACATCCACGCAATTTCTCCTGAGCACCTTCCACTCTCTCTCTCTCTCTCTCTCTCTCTCTCTCTCTCTCTCCTCCTCTTCCTCGTCCTCCTCGTCCTCCTCCTCCTCGTCCTCCTCGTCCTCCTCCTCCTCCTCCTCCTCCTCCTCCTCCTTTCCCCAGCCTGCTATCGTCCCTTCCTCTACTTATCCCCTTCCTTCGTGGACTTCCTCCCCCCTCTCCCCCCTTTCTTAAACGGCTAACCCCCCTCCCTTTCTTCCCCTTACTCCTCCTCGGTTTTCGCTCGTTTCCATCGGTTCCGGGATATCAAAGGAGGCTGCATCGTCGTGTCCTGCTAATACAGCCCGGCTGTTTGCATAATTGTAATGATCCATACCAAATAGCCAAGGGAGAAGATCTGTTATAGTAAGGATCTCTCTCTCTCTCTCTCTCTCTCTCTCTCTCTCTCTCTCTCTCTCTCTAGAAGAACGGTACCGCACGTTCCATTTTTTATTCTCTCAACTTTTAGAAGAACGATACCAAGCGTTTCATTTTTTATTCTCTCTCTCTCTCTCTCTCTCTCTCTCTCTCTCTCTTTTTTCCTGTTCTTTCAACATCCTGTCATCCCGACACCTCGTTTTGTGTCCACGTTTAAGCAGTGATATTTAGCGGATCATAAGCCTGTCTTCTACGGAAGACAGATTGGGTTGTTTCATCTCTTCCCTTTTATCTGGCGAATGCTTGTCAAATCACAAGGTTGAGTAGGTGAAGGTCTTGAGGGTTTAGCGGTTCGCATCAGCATATGAAAAGAACCGGAGAAGGAGGGAAGGTAGATATGCATGTGTATAGCTATATTACGTATGCAGTCTCGGCGCCATAGAATCACTGCAGATCTCTTTCTTCCTTGTTCTTTTTTATTTTATTTATTTATGCCATACAAAAGGCCAACGATGCATCTGAGATTACTAGTCATTCGTATATGGGGCGTGTTACTTCCTCGTTAAAGCTTCAGAGATATGATAATCATTGTTGGATTGTAGATGATTATAAAACCTTCGTATTTCACTGGGGAGAAAAACACCATTCAAAGTTTTTGTAGATCAGCGTAAAAATTTTAGTGCTTACAAAAACACAACGTTTATAAATATATTATTAGGGAAAAGATAAAAGCAAACAAAACCTAGTATAGCAATTAGCGCGTGTGCTAACGTTCGAGCAAGAATGGCGTGTCTTATTTCAACTTTTTATTTTTTTTATTCTCTTTTGCCTTGTGTTCACTGTTGTTATGAAGCTAAGTTGCTGTATTATTATCATCACCTTTACGGCTGTTATTTATTTTCATAAATGTTAAACCTATATCTTATCGTTTTCTTCCTTTGCTTTTGTGTGTCACGTTTAATGAAATAATTTATGTTTGTTCACTAGTGGCACAAGCGCAACCCATTCCATTACTTTTGCATTTCTATGATTCACCTGATTCACATCCACATTCGACCATTTTCCATAATATCTCCAAATGAATGCTTGTATGAGTAATACAACCTTATTTTCCAATATCTATAAAACATTCATCACTCCATCGTGAGTTTATGTACTCCAATATTCTGCACTCGTCGTAAAGTTCGTTTTGAGCCTTTCATCTCTTACCAGCGCTCTCAACCCTGTCCATCAGCCGTTGAAGTTTTCTCCATAATGCACTCGTAAATACCAGCTATCTTATATCAAGTTGATAGGTCCCATATTTACTAAGTACAGTATTTAGTGTTTGCTCCTACTCGTCTGTCCAGCCATTTATTTATAATAAACAACCAAGGAAAAAAGCATACACTATTCTGGAAAATATTATCACAAAAAAATAATCCCACATATCTTAATGTTCTTGAAGAAGCGTCACTTGCATTCTTCAACAATTTCTTCATTGAATTTCTGTCAGCTTCTATGGGCCTCTTAAAGCCATGGCACACATCGCTTTATTTTCATGCCACTACCAAATTCGTGATCCGTATACACTCTTCTTTGTCTAAACCTTCACTACTTTTATCTTAATTTCACTTTAACAATAGTTTCGTGAGTAACTTGTGCGTACACAGTGTGTAGCTGTTCTATCTCTTTGTGGGAGTACTGATGAGAGAAGTTAGAGGTGAGGTGCAAAGTTGAGGAATTAGAAAATAAATCGTTAGTGGATTGTTGAACTGATTATTGTTTGCTGATTGGGGATAGCGAAGAGAAACTGAAAATAATAGTAAAAGAGTTTGAAAATGTTTGCAAGAGGAGAAAGTTGAAAGTAAATATGAGGAGGAGTAAGGTCATGATGATATATAGAATCCAGGAAGATGGAACAGTGTATGTTTATATAAATGGTGGAAAAATGTGAGCAGTAAATTCTCAAATATTTAGGAGTCAATATTTTGTAGATGGTAGAATAAGAGAACAAGTGATACATACAACAGTGAAACAAGGAAGATGGAAGGATGTATAACAAAGGTTGGTAGGAAAGTGAGTGCATATGGAAATCGATTTCGGGGTGAATGAAGGGACTATGTAAGCCAACTCTCCTTTATATAAGTGATGTGTGTTTTAAATGTGAATGAAAGAAAAAAAAGGTGAAGGCTGTTAAGATGAATTGTTTACATATATAACATTGTTTACATATATAACATATGTAGCATAAGAAAACTGAAAGGGTGGGAAATTTTAAGTAGATAAAATGAATGGTAGAAAGGGCATTGTGAGTGGAAGGATGAATCAGCGTTTTAAGATGTTATAGTCATGTGGAAAGAATGGAGGATGATAGGTTGGTGAAATGATTGTATATTTCAGAACTGTTAGGCTGAAGGGAAAGAAGAAAACCTAGGATCGACTGGTTGATGGTGAAAGAGACTTAGAAAGGAATGGCCTTGCCATTCAGGAAGTGGGTGTGTGAAGCATTGCAGATGAATTTTCCTTGCAGGTGTATGAAGCTGTTGGTTTTGTATGAAGCTGTTGGTTTTGTTGAAGTTTTCTGCAGGGGTTAATCTACAGTACAATAATTTAAAACGTGAATGCTGTGTATATAACACTTTTAATGAACTACACACTTTTCCCTTTGCCTAGGAGGCTGCAGAAGGTGTTACTCTTCAAATTCTCATTGAGAATTTTGCATGAGAATGTTAACCCGATCCCCATTTGTTATCGTGCATAGTCAAACTAACTACTGGTTAGTGAATTCATTGCAGACTGTAAGTTTTACTGCAGTCTGCCCACATTGCTTCACCTTCACCTGAGACAGGTTCTATCATTACTGAAGCAACAGTTTTGAATGCATTTGGCCATGGGGACAGTTAAGAGGCTTAAGAACTGAAAGATACCGGGGTTTAATGATACTAATAGTTAGATACTGCCATTCAGAAGTGAGAGTGTGATTGGGAGGCTGACCAAGATGTATAAAGTAAGTAAAAGGGTAAAGTAAACTAATTATTAAAGGGTGTATCATTAAATAGTGTACCATGGAATTTGTATGGAGATTCTGATTGATAAAGCAAGACAAGTGATACAAAGATTGATGGGAGTAGAACAATGTAGATTGCAGATTAAATACTTGTTTTGAAAGAGTTATGTAAAAAGTTTGAAAGTTGAAGGAACATATATTAAATAGCATACATGATCCTAGAAAACCTATAAAAGAATTGACAGAAGGCCAACTGCATGGTTTTGTACCTGTATGACCTAGAATATAAGAATCGAGTTTTCAAAATGGATGTAATGCATGTTCCAGAATAGTAGGTTTGCCAAGGCTTGAGCCGCCTGTTGAGATACTGCCACTAGAGAGATTAAGGATCTTGTAAGTTTGGCCAGTACAGTCTGTTGTTGGGTCCCTCTCTGATCATGGACTTTTTTCTATGCCTACACTAACTTAGAACAGTCTGGACATATTTATTGCATATCTTTGGCTGTTAGTACATACGTGATGACAATGAACACCTACAATTCTTACCCCTTTAGATCTGTCCTTTCTTTTCGTGTAAAAGAGACTCACTAGCTTGGTAGACATCTCTTCTTAGGAGAAGGCCACTCCGAAATAAACCACTGTTCTTCAATCTTGGACAGTGCCATAGCCTTTGTGCTGGGATCTTACTTCATCTTGGGTTGGAGTTTCCTTGCTGTGGGTACACTGAAGCACACTTTTCTGTCAGTTCCCTCTTCTTGTTTTTCAAGCAGTGTGTAGGGCAGGCTTAGTAGAAGAGAAAAGGATGCGTGGTGGTTTAGTAAGGGATGCCTTACCCTTATCATTTTCTTTTTCTATGTTTACCTGCAACTTCATTTTCAAAACCATCGTTGATGTCCTTCCTTCAGTGTCTGACAAATCTGGGGATGTATGTGTTCTTGCAGGGTGTGCCAGCTCTTCTTGATTGACCAGTTTCATCCCGGCAATAATTTTATCTCTTTATGAGCATACACTTTCTAGTGCTGATTTTGCTTGTATATATTATTCCTGTTATGCTATTTGTTAATTTTTGCAAATATTCATGTATGTTTGATTTATATGTTTTTGCTTCTTTCTGGCGACATTGAACTTAATCATGATCCTCGGAATCGATCACGGAAATGTCGTAGTTTATATAGCAATGCTGCTACTGTCAATTTCGATATTCTCTTTTGTTCTGAAGTTCTTTTGTCTGATTGGCGACATAGTTCAGAACTGTTGATACAAGGGTTTAAGAAGCCCATTTCCAATGGTATGTGGAATGGCTCTGTTTATTGGAGAGGATTTCTTTGCATGCCGCTGCATGAGTGTGGATGTCATGAAACAGGTGGTTAAAATCCATGGAGGACTAATAAATCTTTAAATTTCTACCAGCTACAGGAACCCAGATTTAGATGACTATTTATGGCTGCTTGCTTACAAAATGGCAGCAGTTTGGTAAGCTAACTCCAAGGCTTGTTTCACTTTTTTTTGGGGGGAGTGATTACAGTGCTTATTACACTGATTGGCTGAGCTCAGTTACTGCCACAGATAATCATGGGGTTGCTGCTTCAGATTTCCCACTACTTCTGGCGTGAGCAGAAAATAAATGAACCCACACCCCAGTCTGGTAACTGTCTTGACCTTGTATTCATAGAAGATAGAGGGATTGTATCTTGTGGAGTAGGTTCGCTGGAAGGCTCATCTGATCATAGTTTGATTAAGGTTAATGTAGAGATGGATTAGGTTGTTCCTGATAACTTTTTAGGAAGTTATACTTGTAATCCCAGACCAATTGGAATGGTATTCACCGTGATCGTATTGAGCTCAGTGGAAGCAATATTTATGGAAGTCCGAATATTATTGAGTGTTTAAATGATCATTTTAGCGCTGTTTTTGAGAGGAGATTTCCTTCTAAAATCCTCTTAAAGATAAGCCATGGTTTGATG
>NC_089748.1:78144149-78146649 GCF_040412425.1 Macrobrachium rosenbergii
TTGAGGGTTAGGGATAGAAAAGTTTAATTAAGCAAAATCTTAAATTTTTTATATTATGTTGTTAGAACTGAAACATTCCCAAGTGGTAAAAACAAATAAAAAAGGAAAACCTTTTAAGAAACATGAATGATCCCTTCCCTCTGCTTGCGCGATGTTTGATTGTACAGTATCAGGTTCATCGTCATGAGCAGTCTTTAGCAAGCAACCCTCGGGCTCTGGGAAACATACATATATGAATACGCGGTGAGTCAATAAATCCCGCTGGTACGTCATACATACTCGGGTATGAAAAGCTGATGAAAAATGTAGTCCAACAGAATTTCAATAGCCTGCCTTTTTCTGTGCAGTGTTCAGTATACGATAGGTACATTTGCCCTTAAATTAGAAGCAAGCGGCAAGGGTAAATGGTTTAGGCGTATCATTTCAAATGGGAAAGTCACCAAAGGTCAATTGTCGAACGACTTAATCAGGGCTGGTGTGAAACATGTGCCCTGATAATTCCAGCATCTGGGTCTCAGATATGCCTAGGAAGGTCTCTCTTTCTCTGTCTCTGTTTCATTGCAAAATGTTTCTAATAGAGAAATGACGTAATTATTCAGCAGAAAACAGTTGTGGCATACCTCAGTCCATTAACAAACAGGCTAGTAATGTTGAGTGCTTAAGGTGATGGCGGTTATACTTACGCACTTTTTTTGTTTCTCGGTAGTTTTTGTGTTTATTATGTGCATTATATTTATGGGTGCTCTTATTACAAAACTGATCTATGTTAATTTTTCACTAAGCTTTTTACAGATTTTGTCCTGTTAGAAATTATCTCGTCTACTGATCTGATGGCATATGATACTCATATTTTTACAGTGTATTCGTTCCTTCTCATATGCACACTATGCAGCTTAAGTGAAACGGGGATATGACATTTTTTAGTGCGGGAATTGCTTGGTAAGTTTCAAGTTGTACGGCTGTGGGAGTTAAGTAATAAGTATTTTGATATCATGAAAAGATTCACGAAAGAAAATTGTCCAGCTCAGCGGATGAATATGGCTATGAACAAAAGTGAGTAATAAATGATACTGAAAACAGACAACTCTCTCCTAGTAACTGTTTGCATTCTGTCACAAATTAAGTGATACGAAGGTAATTAAAGATTGTTTTAGTAAACATAAAGTCATTTTTGCGCATTACTCTTAACATATTTGCTTTCCATTAATAACATCGATTTTGAACGAGAATTCCTGTTATTGCAGAAAAGGATATATTTGCTCTACTCAATTTGTCTGTTTGAAAGTAATTAAGAAAAAAACTTACTCAAAAGATGTAAGGGATTAATTAATGAAAGTGGTTGATTAAAAGAAAAATAATTCTGCGGGATATTTCAATGAATATATATTTGAGAAATCATTGCTAATCTACCGTTGGAATTTTTTAATCTCCCTTCGCTTCCTTCAGATTCCAAGCAAGCCTCCCTTATTCCTTCCACCCTTGGTAACAACTCAACTGTCTTTACTCCGCAGAACAAGCCCTCAGGCGATGCCCGTCAGGCTCTGTGCCTCATCGGTGGCCGCCGTGAGACCACAGTGGTATCGTTCTCAGCTGGCTATCGTGACCCACGTGACCCTGGCAGCAGAGTTTAACCCTTTGGCGACAATTGCCCATCCCCTTCGCGCCATCTGGCGGCCGCAGTAGCCAATTAAACATGCGGCTGCACGTAAGAGACAGACGATACCCTTTTCCAGTCTTTTCTTCCTTCTTCTTCTTCTTCTTCTTCTTCTTCTTCTTCTTCTTCTTCTTCTAAAAATTTGTTTGCAATAAATGCTGATTCTGCCTTTTGTAGCAGTTGCGGTCCTTTGTTTATGTGTCTTTTCAGGCCCCTTTTCATTGAACTTTCTGCTGCTGCTGTTTCTGATCCTTTTAATCGAATGATATTTGGCAAATTGCTGGTTGCACTGGAGTATGGACCTGTTATTGCATATACTGGTTGTACAGGAACAATGTTAGGGTGCGTCCACACTAAACTAAAACATGTCACAAAAACATTTCGAAAACTTATCCCATATATATATAGCAAACGGGAAGAATACAGATCAGCGATCATAAGTGAAGAACGCTGGATAAGCGTATGAGGCAGTGGTTTGTAATGTGTTTATGATGAGGTGCCGATGTGTGTTTTATTACATATTTTACTATAATGTGGACACACACTAAGACTTACGCATCAAATGTACTGGGAGCAAGAAACTAGGATGACCAGCTAATAACTGGAAAAATGCCGCGAGTGCATCTGAGGCAAAATTTGGTTTTCATAAGGAGAATTACAGAGAGTAAGAATAAAATGTAGTTACATGGAAAATCATAAATAAAGATTCAGTCTGATGAATTAACGATTCGTCTAAGCTGAGGTGAAGCCGGAGAGAATATCTTTGTTTACGTTATCAAGGATTCGAATTTAATTTTTCATTGTAATTCAGGAAAAGAATAATTGAACACAAAAGCAAATCAGAAT
>NC_089748.1:78151649-78196649 GCF_040412425.1 Macrobrachium rosenbergii
TTTTTCTAATGTTAACATAATACAATAATAATTTTACATTATAACAACATGGTAAATTGTACATATTGCATATTTTGAATTTTATTTCTTATTAGTATAAATCATATTTAAAACATAAATAAAATAAAAAAAATTAGTTCCAATTTCCTCATTTTAACCTTGATGTTAATTATCATAATGATTTTGCATGATACCTACATAGTAAATTCTAAATATTACTTTTTCACAAGGCATTTCTTAATAATATAATGGTTGAGGTTCATCACGATGAAGATATGAAGATACTCTTCTCCACCATCTGTGGTCTGTGTTGTTTGGGTGGTTTCTCTTCTGCTACGGATTCTTCTGTTAATTCACTGTTGTATTGATCTAGTTTGCTCCATATGTTGGTTGCCAGTCTGTATAATCTTTGATTAATTGGTTCTACTTTGTATTTTTTATTTTTGTTCTATATTCAGATCGTCATCATCTTGATTGTTTTTTTCTCACTGCGGACCTTAGTATCTTATTTTGAATTTTATAATGCACTTATATTGGAAGTCGATGCTAAACACGTGGATATTGGTGGATATTCCATTATTGGTCTGATTAGGCTTTTGTAGAAATGGATTCTGATATTTGTGTTCATATTCCTAAATCGTTTTAGCTTTGTATTTTGTGTTCTTGCTATTCTTAGCTTGAGTTTCTGTAAAACCATACATCCATTCTTTCTGTCTCCTCTCCTCCCTCCTAGTACCACGCTGTTGGCCCAGCGTTCGACTCTCCGACCGGCCAATGAAGAATTAGAGGAATTTATTTCTGGTGATAGAAATTCATTTCTCGTCATAATGTGGTTCGGATTCCACAATAAGCTGTAGATCCCGTTGCTAGGCAACCAGCTGGTTCTTAGCCACGTAAAATAAATCTAATCCTTCGGGCCAGCCTGTTAATCAGCTCAGTGGTCTGGTTAAACTAAGATATACTTAATTTTTTTTCCTTCTAGTACCCCAAACTGCATATTCCTCCATTCTTTCCGCATGACTAGATCATCTCAAAACACTCTGATCCGTCATTTCAAGTGCTCTATCGTTTGAGGAATACATCTCTACAGTTTTCTTTCATCCGTATTCAGCATCCACACTTGATTTCCATATATTGACGTTCAGCTCAATAGTCCCTTCATACATTCCAGTCTTAGGTTCCATAGGTTCCATACACTCCAAATTTCCATCCAGTTCCCTGCATATATCCTGGTATATGCCTTGTTTCACATATTCCTGGTTCCCCTCCTCTTTCATCTCACCGTCACCCATCTTCCTGGTTCCCGTTTACCATCATAACGTTATCCTTGCTGTCATTAGCCATCATTTCTCCTTAGGCAAACACTTTAAGCCATTTTTTGATTGTCTGCCATTGCTGTTCCCAAGCAGTACTGCATCACCTACTAAACATCAGTCATTGCACACTTCATCTGCTTCACGTTCTTAGTTAATAACCTGACATATACCATACCTTGTATACTAAGTGAAGTTATGCTTCTGTAATTTTTTTTACAATCTTCTCTGTCAGCGTTTCCATAATACTAAAGAACAGTTATTATCATTCCTTCTAATCTTTCTCTACGTGACTTAATATTCATATTCTTACAAAAGCTTTCTTTATAAATCTGCAATCGATGATGTTTCTTTCCGGAATATTATTGAATAAACTATCTTTTTGCCCCTGCCCATTTGATTGTATGGAGGTTTTTTTCAACCACGTATGAAAATTGCACTTTTCCCTTGCACAAGAGATTTGCCATTTCGACCAAGATAAAAGTTGTCACAGGACTTACATGGGATTTGATATACACATCCTTTGATATTGCAGGGAGAGTTATTCACTTGTTCTTGTTTCATGGTATCCTTGTTCGTAAATGGTACATTAATTCCAAGTTCTTAAGTAGGGGAGGTATATATTTGAAATTATTATATATAGTAGAACAAGTAGGTTTTTGTGTTGTTTCATTGTTGCTATCATAAAAATATTTTTGCCGCTCTTAATGTAATCGTGATATTTTAATTTCTTGCCTGTATTGCTAATTATATCTACTTCATTATGAGTTCACTCATGGCTACATGTACGTAATGCCCTTGAAAACTGGGATGTGAAAACTGATTTCTTTACTCTATTGCTTTGATCAGAATAAAAATATACATAAGCAGAAAAAAATTGTAGGTTTCTGCACATGCTGTATTTGAACCCATTACTGCTGTGTACTAGGCAATCCAAAATGGGTAGACTAGCGTCATTTTCAATTTCCATCGCGAATGTTTTTGATGGGACCAGTTCATTTACTTTACCAAAAAAAAGTGAAGGTATCTACAGTTTCATTCCCTGACCAAATACATATTCTGTCGTCAACAGCCCTAAACCATATTACTTTGCGCGGAGTTATTTTGTTTAAAATTCGGAAATTCTACTTACAAATTGCTCACAATTAGAGATGAAGGATTGCCCACAGCCATACCAAAACTTCGAGAGTAAAATTTCCCGTTAAATTCATATTTACACTAATTTGCACATATTTCAATAAATTCTATTAAAGTGTTCTTGGGAAATAATACATCCAGCCGTCTGCTCTCTAAGGTATCAGGAGAAGATTCTAACACATAGGCAGTTATAACTGGCCCAGCGGAAAGTTTTGTTTTGTGTGTTTTTATTACTCCTTACAAATACGAAAACGATGAGAAGTCACACATAAACTCAGGTTTTCATTTCCTTTTAATGGTTCTTTAATTTTCTGTTGAAATTACTGTTCATACTGTCCTCGGAATTTTCATTTGGTTCTTTTCTGTATTTTCACTGGCCAAAAGATTTTTCATTTTTTCGATATAATCACTTTTGTTTGAAATTACTAGTGCACTAGATTTGTCAGCTATCGTCGTATATATAATTTTTATCACTCGTCAGTTCTTTGATGGCCATCACGAGTCTTTTTTTGGACATTTTGAATCTGGTTTCTTCATAAATACTTTTTTCAAAATCACGATTGTTAATATGTGAGAAACTTAAAATGTTGTCAAACTACGAAAGGAAAAATGCAAATTTGACTGAAGCAAGTACTTTCGTCTTATTGACATCGTCAGAATCACTTTAAAAAGAAACATAGAAATACTGAATTGATACAAGACATGCGTTCCCGATGTGATTAGTTTCCTGATGACTTCAGATAAATCAGCTTTAAGAAAAAAAGGTAATGCAGCGCCAATTGAAAACAAGTTATGGCCTTTGCTCAAATTTCATCCTTTTGAACAGGTAACTAGCTTAGTTTCAAAGTCATTAACCCGTTACCACGCCGGCCCTTGCCCAGACACTTCTGTGGCATGAATTAAGTCAACGCATAGAGGCATTGTTTATCTGTAACATTTTGAGACTACGACCCCGAACAATTTTTTTTTTTTCACTTTTCCTTTCGTAGCGTGACACACACACATACACATACACATAGACACACACACACACACACACACACACACACACATATATATATATATATATATATATATATATATATATATATATATATGTGTGTATGTGGTGTGTGTGTGTGTGTGTGTGTGTGTGTGTAATCATTTCATAGCCATGCAGCACAAAAACTACGTGTATTTTTTTCCTTTTAAAGACTTTGCCACAGAATACCGAAAACCCCCAAAGTAAAGTACATAAATGAACATGCCATTGAAAAATGTTAATCTCTTCCTCTTTCTCATTGACTGTAATGAAACATTAATAAGGCTCCCGGACGGAGGTAGGAAAGAGAGAACTGTCGAGACGTCTGTGAAGTGAAAAAGGGGGCGAAGAGAGTGGGGAGAGCTGCTATTCTCGCAAATAATCATGTAAGCATTGTTCCGCTAAGGTAAATATTTGAAGGCCGGGCCAATTGGATTACGCACAATTCTTTTCCTGAAATAAATTAATTACTAACGCAGGTAAATGATATTTGCTTTTACATGCTTTCCAGCTTTATAGAGAGAGAGAGAGAGAGAGAGAGAGAGAGAGAGCTGTCAGTCCAGGTATTCAACGATATTATCATGGCTTCTTGGAAACTGACAACAAGAAACCTCTTTTCAGAAGGGTTCATGTTAACCAACCCCCTCTCTCCCTCCCCTCGTGAAGGAACTAGAGGAAGGGGAGGGAAGGGGAAGGGTGGTGGCGCAAGGTCTAGAAATAGCAGAATGTCGAGGAATTATATATGAACGGTAGTGAGCGAGAATGTGACAGTTTCACTTTTTCACGTATGCTACAAAAAAGCCAAGAAAAATATTTGAATGCACACTTGTTTGAGCTAAAATGTTTGAACGCGTGCACACAGTCCAATATACAAGCTGCATACCGAGCACAGGGGGAGAGAGAGAGAGGGGGGAGAGAGAGAGAGAGAAAGAGAGAACGCTCCACAGTCACTCACCTTTTCCTGTCTTGAAAATTAAACAAACGGAATTGTATTTTTAGATTATTGCTTTTTCTTTTCCTCTTAACTCCCTAAACTTTAGCAGCTGACCAATACAGAGATAAAGTTGGGCAATGAGGAGCAACAAACTGATATAGGTATGCGAAAAGAAAGTGTTCTATATTTCATATTTTGACTTGCTTTGTTTTTTGGATGAGTTTTATTCCCCATATATTTTCATGTAGGTTATTGCATGAATTCTGCTTTCTTGAAAGAAGGCATCAAAACATTGTAAGTTTTACCATGGGAGGGAATTGTTTTCTTTTGTTTTTTCATTGCTTTGGAGAATTAGGTGTAAGAACGTTGAGGTAAACTGTGAAAGTGTTAGAAATAAGGGATTTTAAATGACCCTTCTAAAGTTTTAATTCAAAGACATGTATAATAATGTTTTCTTTAAAGGAGATCTCGTAATCTGTCTTATCTCTGTCATAGCGGATTATTCGTTCTTTAAGAGCCTTGGGGAACCCTTTGTCGTCTCTCTTGACTTACCTAAGGCTCTTGATCGGATGTGGCGCGAGTTCTTAATGGTCACGCCTCTTGACTTGTAGCTCTATTCCTTTGTACAGCTTGAATCTAGCATACCCTATTCAAGCTGCTTTCTCTCATAGTTCCATTCTTTATTCTCTTTGTAGAAGGTTCATTGGCCTTCCTCACGCTTAAATTTTCTGTTTGGGATTCTTCTTTTTATTGTTTTCTTCTCTGTTTACGTAATCTTGTTTCCGAACAGACAAATGGACAAATGAACCTGACCAAAACATAAGCTCCATGTCTGAAGTAACAATAATAAAGTGTACCCTATGAAGACTACAGACTTTTCATAAATGCTCACATTCTCTGGTTGGACGTGGTGATTATTTTGCGATACCGATAGTAATATAGCGTTATTAAATTTATGGAAGCTCTTATCTCGCAATTTTTGGTAAACTTTAGTCTAAGCGATTTCACTTTACTGTTTTCTCTTCGTTTACCTTATTATTTGGTTAACTCTTACTCTCCGGTTAAGAAAGTTCTGTCTATTTACATACTGCTTACGAGAAATGCCAGGTTACATACAATCACATCGAGTATTGCTTCCAAGCTTAAAAAGCCTCCGAGCTGTACCCTGCTTTCCTCATAGATTATCAGTTTTCTCCATTATTGCGTTATCTGCATTTAATATTCCGCACACATATTCGACGATAAACGATCATAAGTGGGAAGAAAGTAATCCTGGTGCCCATTCTCTGTTTTTGTGTGGGATATATATAACCTGATCAATAAAATCAATAGCATCCACTGGGAAGTAGCTAATGTACTTTCAACAGAGTTTTTCTGATATTTGTTTGGTATCTGATGGAAAGTGATTAAACAGCGCGATCATTCTTGCCAAGCAATTTTATCTTTAGAACTGTGTTATAAGGCGGTGCTTTTGAATCAACAGTACTTGACTTTAAGGTAAGTTACTTGGAAATATAAAATGATATTTCTAAGACTTTACCCAGGCCTGGTTCAAAGCTCTCTTCCCAAAACTCCCTTTTTATTACGTCTCTCCTCTCCGTAAAACAGTTTCAATTCTCTTATTAGGCCAATGTATTTTTGTAGTTGATTGTGTTATGGTTGTTCCTTTGCAGATTGCGATCTATTTTCTGCACTTATTTTTTGTCTCCCATAAACTTTTTGTTCTGTTCTGGATGGTCCTCTTGAAGTTCTCTGTTATGAATATGATTTTACTTTTCACAAACTATTGCCTCTTCCCCTTAATCCTTTTTAAAAGGTTGTTTTCAGTCTTGTTTGATATTTTCTAATACTTTTGATTATCTGCTTATTACCTTTGAGTGCGTCCACATTCCTGATTAAGTTTGGAAATTTGGAAATCGTATTCCTCCGATCTATCAGTATTTTGGGGCATGAATAATGATAAATATCTTGACAGGATCACTTTGTGGACCTCATTAAGCCTGCTTCTAAGAAGGTGGGTGTACTGTTTAGTTGACCCACGTATTTATAGTCTGAGCAGTTCCATCGACTTTATGAAGGATTCATCTGTCCTTGTTTGGAGTATCCTTTTAATGTCTGGGGAAGCTGTAAGCGGACTGTTCTTGATAGAGTAAAGTCAAGGCAGTTCTGTCTAATTGGTAACCTAGCTCTTATTTCCAACTTAAGATGCATTATAGCCCTCTCTGTTTAGCCGCCTTCTGCTTTGTTTACAGAAATCTGTAGGCATTGCTGTTCAGTTTCTTGATTTCTTAGCGCATTCCACTTGGTCGTCCACTTAACATACGCTAAGTTTCAAAGTCCATTAATTACTGTTTGATTACCAGTTCAAATTGCAAGCTGGTTTAGTCGGTCATACTTGCCATTCTTCTCAAGAATGTGGATTTTTCTGCCATCCTATGTTTTTTCCTGAAAATTTAAATCGCTTAAGGAATGAGCTCCGATTGCACACATTTGTTCTTGCCTGTTATGGGTAGCGTGTTCGTTTTGCATCTGTTCTGCGTAAGAAAAATTTCTGTTCACTATCTTGGAATAACGATATGTCAGATTTTATCGGGTAGTGCATCACTGAAAAGTAGCAGACATAACTCCTTTCCTCTACTTCTAATCATCCATCTTTTGCATTGTACTAGAAAGTTTTACTGCATAAAGGAACTCGAAGTACCCTCATAAACCACTTATTCAATCAATACTCGCACGAGCATCGCCTCTGACGTCTTGCGATGCGAAGAGTCTCTTCCTAGTTTGTCGATTGCAAGTAATAATAAAAATAGTTTCATTTGATCACATAATCTCAGTGCTTTCATGTTTGTAACTTAACTATGTAATGTTTGCTTGCCTTGTTTTAGAGACACTTATGGTAGATTGTAAGTACATTATGAAATCCACAAGCAACTTACATACTATGTCAATATTGCTAAACGAAATGCATTTCCAATGAATGTTCTCTTTTAAAACCTTTTTGTGAAAATTTCCCTAATGGCTGCAAACCATTTTATTTAGCAATCCGTAAAAAACACGAATATTAACCCGTTAAACTACGGAACACAGTAGCCATCGAAATAATTCTATTTGA
This sequence comes from Macrobrachium rosenbergii, assembly GCF_040412425.1. Lineage (NCBI taxonomy): Eukaryota > Metazoa > Arthropoda > Malacostraca > Decapoda > Palaemonidae > Macrobrachium > Macrobrachium rosenbergii. The sequence goes on from NC_089748.1 coordinate 78,159,167, forward strand.
TGGTCATATTACTCCACTTACCACATTCTCATCCATCATTCGTTCATAACATTGACGTAAATGCTAGGGGTAGTTTAAGGCCTAACAGTAAAACGGCAGCTGTTCGTGTACACAAATGTGTTATATAGTTTGTAGATGCATTTTTTCTTCTCTCTCTTCAAGCTTTTCCCCTTTGCACGCTTCTTTTAGATTTTTCATGAACCCGGCTGATCGATAAACTGGCAGATGGTGAGGGTGGCCAACTGCACCATAATAAGGAGCATATGATAAGTCAGCATATTACTGACTCTCCCCTCTCTTGTAGGGACAGCTGAAGTGTGTGTATGCACACATGCATATAGATATTTATTTTGTTTATATATATATATATATATATATATATATATATATATATATATATATATATATATATATATATATATATATATATATATGAATATAGAGGGAAAAATATATTTTCATATATGTTACCGAAGGGGAATTTCTTTAATAATAAGTTGCAATCATAAGGACAAGAACCTTTCAGAGCACTTAACTGGTCTGAAAATGCCCCTTGGATATTGTGCTCACCACTGATTGTAATGAATCATGATGGACAGATGAAATGTTACAGGGTATAGCATATATATGATATAATATGTAGGTGTCAAACACATTGGCATTAAGTCTTATGGACAGATGAAATGTATATATATGAAGAATAGGTGACCGTTCCCAAGAAGGAGGGAAAATAAACAATTCCCTAGTGGTTTTTGGCCTCATTAACTAGGGAATTGTTTATTTTCCCTCCTTCTTGGGGACGGTCACCTGCATACCATCGAAGACTTAATGCCACACCTACATATGCTCTGTACATATACTCCTGTAACATTTCATCTGTCCACATTTTACCAGTGAACAGGGGCACAGAAGAAAGTGCTCGAAATATATGGTTGCAACGTTCAAATAGTGTTTTATGGGCCTTCTTATATTCATATTACACTGTGGTATTACAGTAAAGACATTCATATATATATATATATATATATATATATATATATATATATATATATATATATATATATATATATATATATATATATATATATATATATATATATAATATGTATATATGTATATCGTTATTTCGAAATTGAGCACCCCTCCACAGAAGAAATGTAAAGTTATGAAGTTTTCTGCTATAGCCTATCTCCAAGTTTCTATTAAGCTATTTTTCATTTTACATTTCTTGTATTTTCAGACTGAGTGATGGAGTTAGATACAGCCATGGCTAACGACTCGTAGGAAATCAGATGGATTGACCGAATTCGGGCTATAACCATCAGAGAAGCCAGAGATGCTAGCGCATCCTTCATTTCACATTCCTGGATAGCTAAATACATTAAGAGAGATGAATCCTTTGTTAAAAGGAACTGGAACAAAAATCCATATGACTTTCATCGTGAAAAGAGTGAGAATCTTGGAGGGCCTGAAGTCCTTTCTCAGGAGTCAAAAGACATCATGGCTGAGGCAGTGGGTAGACCAATAAAGTCTTTACATAAATTGGCACTTGAACTAGAAACAAAAAAGGGGAAAGAAGAGAAGTTATAGCGCTGTATATCATGAGTTGAAAAAATCTGGTATCAAGCCATTTCATGTTATCAGCAAGCCCAACATCATTCAGCAACAGAGAAGACCTTGCATGGTTTTGTGGTTCATTTCTTAAATATTGGGATGATGCTGACTTTCTCCATGTTGCTGCATCAGATGAATTCTTCATTTACACAGTCAGGAAGCAAATCATAAAAATGACATCATTTGGGCTGCAAAAGTTGGATGATATCAGATGATGTGTGCTATCACCAAGTTGTGAAATTTCCTGTATGTTTGGGAATTTTTCTCTGTTTCACAGCCAAACGGTTAATGAGGATCATCAAAGAAAAGGACAGTCACAGAATGGCGAATACTTGAGAGAAACTGTGCTTACTGGTGGAGTGTTTCTTTCCTCAAAGATCCTGAAAATTTATTATCTATTGAAGAAGTCACATTTTTGCATGATAAGGCACCATGTTTCAAGGCTCTTCAAACACAGGAGCGGCTTCGAAACAGTGGTATCGATTTCTTCTCGTCAAGTGAATTTCCAGGTAGTTCCCCTGACCTTAATGTGTGTGAAAACATTGGTAGTAACTTAAAGGATCATGTTGAAGCACGCACAGTGAATTATGATGGTATACGAAGCCTCAACGACCTGCAAAGAGAGGTGACCGAAGTGCTCAGGGAAATGGAGTTTGAGTCTCAGCTTTTTTGCGATTTGCTGAAATCATATCCCTCAAGAGTGCAGGCAGTGGTACAGGCAGATGGAGGCCACACAAAATATTAAATACTCAGAGAGAAACTTAAATAAATACCTGTTCTGAATTACTTTTGTTTTTGTCCATATCAATTTTAGTTTACACTGTAGAGGGGGCCCCTAATTTGAAACACCCTGTATATATGTATATATATATATATATATATATATATATATATATATATATATATATATATATATATATATATATATATATATATATGTATATATATATATATATATATATATATATATATATATATGTATGTGTGTGTGTGTGTGTGTGTGTGTGTGTGAGTGTAACAGTCATGAGGGTGACCTTGAAAGTCTTTGAATAGTGTGATATGATGATCTGGCAGGGCACTTTCGCTGTAGAGGCGATGGTGTTGGTGGCGAGGAATATCTGATGTATGCATTTGGGATCTGACGAATGCGTTTTAAGCACATAGAAACAATGTGTGTCTGTTCGGTCACCGAGCTAATGCACCAGAAGTGCCCAGATTCTGGGTAGGTATGTGTGTGTGTGTGTATATGTGCGATTCCCCATGATATATGACGGGAGGAACTTTGACTCTCGGGAGAGACTGCCTCGAGCGGCAACAGTGGATATGTGTTTTAACCTGGTGTAGTGATCAAGGAACCCGCCAGTATAAAGATACATTATTTATGGACATAGAAGTAAGTAAAACGCACAATGACAGTTTTCTCTTTCCCGGATTTTAGAAGGAAAACCCCCCGGTTGAAAAGCAGTAAACCTGATCGATGTCTACATAATGAACTTGCCCATTTTTCTGTTTGAATATTTATGTACATTCACAATTGCAGGTTTTAATATAATGATATTTCTTTCTACAGAAAACTTGAACATTCTCCTGGAAGGACAATTAGTGGGAAGTGGTGTTATTACTTTTATAGACTATATGACTTGTATTGTGGTCGTTACGACCTTATTATATTGCTTGATGACAAGGGCATCATTAACTATTAGGTTTGGTGTAAAATAATATCTATACTGGTTTGGGGAACAGTATTCCCTATATTAATGTGTTCCTTTGATAGGAAGTGTGAGTCACTCCATTTCTTGATCGTAGTTTTTGCAGTTACTTTTGTTAAATTTGTTAATAAAGTCTAGTTTTCTATCTCAGTGTCTCATTCCAGTAGGCCTTTGTGTAAAGATAAGTTTAGAGAGAATCTTATGACGAAAAGAGAAGGGATCTGCTGACCCAGGCAAGGCCACAGCTACCAGGAACATCTCAATAAAGGTGAGATGCTAAATTCTGTTCTTAAAACAGATACATAAATACAAAGATGGCCCTCGAACCCGGGCGGTTAACATATATATATCTATATACAGTATATATATATATATATATATATATATATATATATATATATATATATATATATATATATATATATATACACATACATAATACATACATACATACATATATATATGGTGACAGTCTTTCAATAATATATCTGTGTAATCGCTTTTCCTCCTAGCAGAGGTAGCTCTCGAAAGTGTTGGCCTTTTGGTAATCACCTATTCTTTTTGGATGTCGTTGCTTTATGCCTTCTACCCATCGTCCCGATCCATTGCATGTCGACTAACGACCACATGCAAGCTCACTGCTTACGCCCACATACCCTCTACTAGATTTAATGGAATAGGTTTTTTTTTTTTTTTTTTTTTGTCTGGTAGGGCGGACTCCGGAGTTCCACTCCATGTTGAATCTAAACCAACCAGTCCACCGACGAAATGAACTTCAGGCGTCGCGGCTCCCTGAAAAATATATGTATTGTTAATGATGTATATACCCTAACCACTTGACCGCCTGATTTTCCAGTGGGAGCTAAGATGAAAAAATCTGATTAAATACTGCTATCACATTTTTAACTCTGATAGTTAATAAAGCTTTGCACATGATTTTAGTACTGACAATTACTAGATTTCGAGAAAACTTCCATGTGTAAGGGTCTGAAGGCCTATCCTTTGTTATTACATACCTTGCAGCTATCTCAACAGTCATCATACTCCGAACTTCAAATTACGAGTAAACGTAACACTAGTGATCTGGGTTATAAGTGTTTCTACAGAGTTGTTTCCCTTAAGGGGTTAGTGCCGTCAGTTCACTAACGTAGTGCACTGTAGGTGTTACTAAACAGTGTTTTTTATCGATCTTTCGAACACTGGCTGCACCCACTTCATAGCTTTTTACTTTTCAACTATACCCCTTCCTTTCGTCAGTCTTGCTCTCCAACCTCTGTAACAATACTTCTTTGTGGTTTTTTTTTTCTCTCAGTTCCACCTTTATATCTTTGTACTTCCTCTCCTGATTTCTGGATCTCTTTGTCTTACCGCGCAACAGCTCCAGCTCCTTTTCACTGTCTTAAGGCTGAAAGGCCGAAAGTGCCATAATGCTTGGCTTAACAGCCCAATTTTCATAAAGGCAAATCTATAGACCCCTAAAACATTGCTCCAGCTACACTGGAAGTGATATAAAAGGCCTAAAATTTGTAAAAGACCTAAAATGTGACACCTAAGATCTGGAAATGAAGACCCGAAAGACAAATTATCATTACAACCTCAATATTATTGTCAGTCATATGTTGAATATGAAATAATTTTCCATGACCCGCTTTAAACAGATTTTAACGTAATTGCACCAGAGTAGCAAATCGCGGTGGAAGATCGCCCTGCGCTCGATGTCTGATGGGTTGATTGTACAAATAAGTTGAAAAACTAAACATATCATAATTCTCTGGTAAAGGCACCTCGTCTAGAAAGCTGCCATAAGTGGATAAAAATGTTGATTTTGTTTGTCATTCATTCCTATTAGTGACCTTGAATTAATTATACAATTTCAGTGATAGAATATCGTAATTGAAAAAACACAATAAGGCTATAATATTAAAACGAATTCTTACACAGCTTGCCATTCTCCGTACCATGCACACACACACACACACACACACACACACATATATATATATATATATATATATATATATATATATATATATATATATATATATATATATATATATATATATATATATATATATATATATGTATGTGTGTGTGTGTGTATGTATGTATGTATGTATGTATATATATATATATATATATATATATATATATATATATATATATATATATATATATAGTTGTAGCAAAAACAAACTGAATAGATTCCTCAGGTTCAGATCTGTACTCTTAAGTTATAACTTGACATTTTATCCTCGCTTGCTGACGGGGATGTGATAGGTAAATCGGAATTACTTCATTATTTCTAAACATTTTTTCTTGTTAGAATTTTTAATATTATTTTTTTATATTTTTATTTTAATTTGTTGCAATACATTTCACTTCAAAGCTCCTAGCGACCACTCGTGTGGCATTATTACAGCATCAAAGTGGGTGTTAATTTCCGTTCGTTTCATATCATGAAATTTGTCATAGTGAGATTTGGAAGCTTTTGTTGTTGTTGCTCGTTCGAGTCTCCGACCGGCCAATGACGAATTAGAGGAATTTATTTCTGGTGATAGAAATTCATTTCTCGCTATAATGTGGTTCGGATTCCACAATAAGCTGTAGGTCCCGTTGCTAGGTTAACCAATTGGTTCTTAGCCACGTAATGTAAGTCTAATCCTTCGGGCCAGCCCTAGGAGATCTATTAATCAGCTCAGTGGTCTGGTTAAACTAATGTATATACTCGTATATGTTGTTGTTGCTTAGCAGAGTAGCAGTAAAATTTAGAATCTTATGGTTAAAGTTGTAGAGAGAGAGAGAGAGAGAGAGAGAGAGAGAGAGAGAGACTGATTCTTATTCATAATTTTTAAAGTGTAAAATGTAAATATATAGTTTTTGCGAGATCTGGGAATTGTAATTTTATATCAGAAAGTTTTTCTTTATGATCTGTTGAAGCTTATCCATTTGCAGTAATCAAATGTTTTTGTCAATTTACTTATTTTTTAAACATTCTTAATATTTATTTTTATTTTATTTTAGTCCGGTACCCATAATTTACGGATAACATTTTTGGTTTTGTTACCAAATCTTACACACACACACACACATGAAATATATATATATATATATATATATATATATATATATATATATATATATATATATATATATATATATACATATATATATATATATATATAAATTATATATATTCCTTTATTCTTTTCTAGTATCCTTTCACCAGAATCTTTTTGTTGCCTTTTAGCTCCTTTCCTTATTGTTTCTTTCTTCCTTCGACACTTGCATTGTCCATAACTAATCTTGCTTCTTTCTTCTATTCGCTAGTTATCTTCTCTCCTCTGTTCCCTCCGTAAATCATGAGACATCCTAAATTGGATGGACGTTCCTGAATATCCTAAGTACTCGCACAGCTTGGAAATTTGTCTTAGCCACGATGAGAGGCAGATAAAGCCGACAATAGCAAACAACACTAAATCAACTCAGGGGTGATAATTATCTCGCTGTCTTTTGTATCTCTTTTACTTCGTTAATTATCGTCTCGTGTATTTATATGAAAGCCACTCCCGAGTCGCGCTTTACTACCAGAAATGACGCCCCCAGGGAATTAGAGACGATCATTTAGAAGCCTGGGGTCAGATAGGTGGTGGATTCGGAAGGGGTCATTTTTCAGGTGGATGGAGGAAGGGGGAGAAAGTGTAAGGCTTTATTTATTGCAGCCTATGCAACAGCTTAATTGCAATTCGCTTTGAAGAGCGCCAATTGCAGATTGTTTGTTGATAGATCCATAACGGCCAACTGCCGTTGTCGAGCAGTCCTTTGATGTTGGTTACACGAGCAGACGACGAGGCTTGGTTAAAGGGAAAAGGCCATTTTTGTTTTATAACTTCAAATTTTTCCATGACTCCATTTTGCCTCAGTCGAAAGAAATCGTTTAGATAAATGTACTGTGAAAGGAAGGCTAAGCAGTTTTTACAGTTCTTCCCTTTTCACTATTATTTGTTGTTATTTTTACTGTCACTGATATTGGAAGAGTAGCCGCGCTTCCTTTGCTTTCTGAGAGAAAGTGGTCCATTATTTTGGTTTTCTTTCCCGTCGATGGTGCTCCGAATAGGCATTCCGCCTTTCCAAAGTTGTTAAAGAATACGGTTCATGTTTCTGAGGAGGTTTTTATACTTATTCGTTATATGAAACCGAGGGAAATACTGCTACGCACGTATTCATTGTATTTTGAAAGTATAAAAATAAAAAAAAAATCTTGTTCATTTTCTATACATTGGTACTAAGTAGATTTACTAGTCGAGGGAAATTTTTTGGTTCCTCTACAGAATATTAGAAAGACGTGAATGATAAATAAAAATATGTGAAACTTATTATGCAAATGGCAAATAAATAAGACATGCTTACCCTGGCTTTCAAAGAGCTATGGACCCATATTTGGCTTGAATTACTGGGTGCAATGCCTATTACATGTTTTTTCTTTGATATTATCCAGTGAATTTGGGAGGCGGTCACGTTTTCACCCATGCCTTTGTTTTAAAAAAAAATCGGAGAGGATTTTGATGAAATTTGGCCAATATGTTTAATGCCTGACCTTATCCAGATGAACAAGTTGTGGTAAAAAGCAAGGTCAAACTTCTGACTCTATAAACCGCGAACGGCAAGAGGAATCGCTTGGCTCGGCAGGGTTAGACTTTTGCTTCAGTCATTCATTCTTCTCTCTCAATTTTCAAACGTTATGTTGTCTGTGGTATGTATTTACCGTAAGTGATATAATAAAAATATGGTAGATAACAAGTACTGGTCGATAAATAAGTGATTATCGGTCTTTAACAAATTGAACCCGAACTCTCATTCATTATCATAGTGGCTTAAACAGAACATAAATATATATATAAAAATATATATATATATATATATATATATATATATATATATATATATATATATATATATATATATATATTTATGCATATATATATATATATATATTTATGTGTGTGTGTGTGTGTGTGTATAATTAAATGGCTAGAGACTTAATAAAATGGTATGTGTGTGTGTTTGTTTGTTAATGAAATATTTATATAAGATGTTTAAAAGTAAAGGGGGAAAAGCTGTATGTGGCATTTCTTTCAAAAGAGTTGATAGAGAGGCAGTGTGAAGGGTGTTGATGATGTATAGTATAGAAAATAATTTATTAAGAATAATCAAATAATTTTTGATGGGTTCGGAGAGTGTGTGAGAATAATGAGATGGGAGATAGCTTTGGTGTAAACGATGTTTTGTGTATTAGGTCTCCACAGGTGCTCAGCATCTGTATGGATGAAGTGAAGTGAGAAGTCAGAGGGATGACAGTGGATGTAGGTACAAAACTGAGGGGTAAATGTGAGTCGTTAACGAGTTGAAGAATGGTTATGCATTGCAGCTGAGAGAGATTTGATTGGGGATAGTTGGGAGAAACTGCAAAATTTAGTCAATTCCGGCTAGTGAAAAGTTGTGAGGGTAAATATAAGTAAATAAAACGGATAATGGTAGGAAGAGTCCCAAAGTAGGTGGAACAAAAAAAGGTAGCAGGATAGCAATAATTGGGAAGACTTCATTATATGCTGAGAGAAGGTCAGTGTGATTGGACTGGATAGTCTCCTTTAAGGGTAAAATGAAAATGCAAATTAAATAAAAAAAGTAAAAATGTGCGGCCAGCGAAATCGAGTTTTCTGTGAGGTAAAATCAAGCCCACCGAAAATAAATCTATCTTTTCGTGATAATAATGCAGGAAGCCGTCCCATGAAGTTTAACCATGGCGCAAAAAAGGTTGCCAGATGCACGGTCATGGCCAACTTCAACCTTAAATAAAATAAAAACTACTGAGGTTAGAGGTTTCAATTTGGTATGCTGGTGATTGAGGGTGGATGATCAACATACCACCTTGCCCTTCATTTAGTTTTAAGATCTGAAGGCGGACAGACAAACTTGAAATATGTTTCTTTTACAGAAAACTAAAAGGATGAAGATCTGAGATGAACTGCATAAAATAAATAGTGCAAAAGAATTGAGGGTGTGGAATGGGATTAATTGTGGCCAACGAGAACTCTTTCGATGGCCACCTTTCACTGTAAAAAGGCTATGGTAAGAGAAAGAATAGATCACAATGATTTGAGAAGGTTTAGTCTTGCAGAGAGAAGGATTAAAAGACTGTATTCATAGGAAGGGAGGATAGAGGAAGACAGAAAAATTGTCTTAAATATGTATTGGGAATGAAGCACAAGTGCATTCAAATGATACAGGTGTAACTCTGTGCTTTTCGGATGAGCCTTAAGTGGTTGAAATAGTTGAAATGTGCCTGGGGAGTGACTGTGTGAGGTTTCTCTCTGGTGCGCTGGGAAAACTTCAGAGAAAAAGACAGTACAACGGGCACTGCCACAGTCATACTTTCTAGACATTGATCCGTACATGACCCACTTGCAGAAAGCTTCTTCAATCTTAGCTGCATGCACCTACACAGAAGACCCGTCAGCATTGCAGAGCCACTCTACATACACTGCAAAATTGGCCCATATAAACGTAACGTTGGTATCTTCTTCACTCTGATTATATACAGATCCAGGTACATAATTATATATAGCTGATATATATATATATATGAGAATATATTATATTTATATATATATATATATATATTTATATACAGGTGTTTCAATTAGAGCCCTCCTCCACAGAACAAATGGAAAGATGAAGTTTTCTTTATAGCCTATCTCCAAACATTATTTTAAGTTTCTATTAAGCTATTTTTCATTTTACATTTCTTGTATTTTCAGACTGAGTGACGGAGTTAGATACAGCCATATAACGGTCGGAGGAAAATGGATTAACCGATCATAACCTGGAGGCCAGGGATGCTGGCGCATCCTTCATTCACGTTTGGATAGCTAAATACATTAAAAGAGATGAATCGTTTGTTAAAAAAGAAACTGGAATAAAAATCCATATGACTTTCATCGTGAAAAGAGTGAGAATCTTGGAAGGCCTTCCTTTCTCAAGTCAAAAGACATCATAGCTGACAGTGGGTAACCAAAAAGTCTTTAGATTTTGGTGCTTGAATTAGAAACAAAAGGGGAAAGAAGAGACTGTTAATGCTGTATGTCATGAGTTGAAAAATCTGGTATCAAGCCATTTCATGTTATCAGTAAAGCCCAACATCACTCAGCAACAGAGAGAAGACCGCATGGTTTAGTGGTTCATTTCTGATTTGAAACTGACTTTCTCCATGTTGCTGCATCAGATGAAGTCTTCATTTACACAGTCAGGAAGCCAAATCATAAAAATGACATTATTTGGGCTGCAAAGTTGATGATATCAGCGATGACGGGTGCTATCACCAAGTTGTGAAATTTCCTGAATGTTTGGAATTTTTCTGTTTCACAGCCAAATGTTAAGATCATCATAGAAAAAGGACAGTCATGGAATGGCAAATACTTGAGCAACTGTGACTGGTGGAGTGTTTTTCCTCAAAGACCCTGAAAGTTTATCTGTTGAAGAAGTCACACATTTTTGCATGATAAGGCACCATGTTTCAAGGCTCCCTTCAGAAAGGAGCTTTAATGAAACAGTGGTATCGATTTCTTCTCGTCAGGTGAATTTGCAGGTAGCTCCCTGACCTTAATGTGTGTGAAAACATTGGTAGTATCTTACAGGATTGTGTTGAAGTGCGCACAGTGAACTATGACGGTATACGAAGCCTCGACGACCTGCAAAGAGAGGTGACCGAAGTGCTCAGGGAAATGGAATTTGAGTCTCAGCTTTTTTGCGATTTGCTGAAATCATACCCCTCAAGAATGCAGGCTGTGCTACAGGCAGATGGAGGCCACATAAAATATTAAATATTCAGAGAGAAACTTAAATAAAAACCTGTTCTGAATTACTTTGTTTTTGTCTATACCAATTATAGTTTATGCTGTAGAGGGGGTAGCTCTAAAACACCTTTATATGTAAACATTATGTATATATGTATATATATATATATATATATATATATATATATATATATATATATATATATATATATTTTATGATTTTCCTGGTTTTCTGGATTTGTAGAACACTTTAACAGGTCAGCAATGGAATTTTACTCACTTGGCCTTGAAAATCTGACTTTACTGTACAGGTAATCATAAAAAGAAAAGAAAAAAGAGGGATGTTTCATATGAGCTTAGGGCTCTACTTCATGAGGGAATGTTACGTAAACACTGGGGTTAACTAAAATAATTGTATTTACAATAAAAGGATCAAAAGAAATGGAAAAGTAAATAATATGGAGGCTTGCAAAGCTTGGAGGTCTTCCTACTGGAGACTTGAATGGTTGCAAGGCACAGCCCAAGAAGATTCCACGGCAAATGGGTCCCTCTACAAGAGAGATTTAAGGATTACACGCCAGTAAGGGAAAATAGAAGACATACAGATGGATCGAGACTGCACTGAGGGTGCCAAGGTCTCGAGTAATGAATGAACACCTGACACTGGAACACAAACACTTGAAATAGCACTGGGTAAAAGGGTACAATGGATGCAGAGATATACTGGCACTCAATAAACAATTCTAAGAGCAAACTGTTGTGGCTGAAAAGCCTTCACTTGTACTTTACTGTTGGGGGAGTGGATCTCTGGTGAAGAATGACGACGGGGGATCGCACTCGTGGCACTCTACACTAGTCACATGGGAAGTCCGTCCACGTGGTAACGAAATAACTAGATCCGAGTCAGGAGGTTCAGGTAGTGACCGGGGGGGGGGCGCTTTCAGCGTCTCGTAGCAATCTCCCGCGCATGTCTAGGCTAACTGCTAACTGCCGACTCCTGAATACTGACTGCCAAGGTCTTCCTGTCCTGGCTCCTTTTGAGGCATCTGCCGAGGGTAAGGGCCCCGATGTCAGGCCCGTATGGTGACCATGCCCAAGATATGTCGTTTTCCAGGTGTCTTGACCATCTGCTTGCATAGAATGGTTGTTTAAGCAGCTTAGTTCATTTAAGTTGCTTAAGGGAGTGGCACTCATTCTCTTATGCTTGCCCCTTTTGACCATGCCATCCAAATGTCTGTCCCAGGTAAGGGGAAGGGACAGATCAGAATACTGAAAAGTTTTATATGTTGGTATCTGGGTCAACTTTGGGTTGGCTATGCAGCAACAATCCCACTCTTAACATTCTAAAGGGTTGGCTTTTAGCGACTTCTTGCTAATTATAATAATACATATACATATACGCGAATCAGTTCGGCCCTGAATAATGAATGGGTTATCGCAAAAAATATGGAAAACCCAACTAGCATTTTGTACCAGACGCTTACAGACTATTATTCTAGACGAAGAGGAGATATTTTTATTTCATACAAGTAGGTTTCGTATAATTTTGAAAGTTTCAAGAAAGGTCGTAAATCATATTAGATATTGAAATTGATTAGTTTGATGCTGAAAGCTTCTTCCCATATGTGAAATCAGAGAAAAATATAGCAAAGAGGAATATACTAATAACATCAAATGAATAAAGAGGAACAAATATGACTAGTTGTTGCATGATAATTATAAGTAGCATTACATTATCGTCTAAATATATGTGTTACTACAAGGAAGTCTGGTGGACTCTTTGCAGTGTAGAAAATAAAAGATAGCTTGAAAATAGTTGTAAAGTTTTGAAAACTGGAAATAGATGAAGAAAATATTTTTCATGATTTACATTTTCAAGGGTAGAAAATTCTTTTCGACCAAATTTATCCTGTAGCACATAAGTGATGGCGAAGTATGCACACGGTACGGGGTTTGTATCATCTCATAAAGTCATCTCCTGCAAGATTGAGTTAGATTTTCATATGAATGTGTCTTGCAACTTATTGCAGACATTAAATCAAGATTTCAGCTTCGGACGCAAGTTGATGAAGAAGCTAAATCAGTTTCATTGTGATCACCGTTACAGACATCCTAACGTCTTAACACCCTTCAGAAAAAAAATTAACATTTTCGTTATCAGTTAATCTTAATAAGTACCTGCTTAAGTAATGATAGGGTTCGCCATGATACTGAAAATGTAAGGGTTTTAAATCATCGTCCTCCAGTTGCTTTACTGTTTATTATCAGCCTTTGATGCTGCTAAGATTCTTCTCTCTCTCTCTCTCTCTCTCTCTCTTCTCTCTTCTATATATATATATATATATATATATATATATATATATATATAATATATATATATATATATATATATATATATATATATATATATATACATATATATATATATATATATATATATATATATATATATATATATATATATATATATATATAATATATATATATACATATATATATATATATATATATATATATATATATATATATATATATATATATATATATATATCTATATATATATATATATATTATGCTTTGATTTAACAAGTCTTAGATCATCATTTTTTTCAGATTGTCATTCATTCATTCAGGAGAGAGAGAGAGAGAGAGAGAGAGAGAGAGAGAGAGAGAGAGAGAAATACTGAGGGAAAATTGTAAAAGAAAATGTGAAGCTGGGAGCCTCCCCTACTTGAAAGGGGAATGGCTAAACATGTTTGCTTTCCGGTATTAATTGTTGCATGGATTTCCAGTCATGGCTGAAAATGTGTAAAATGCTGTTTTTAACCATTTCTAAGCACTAAATGCTCCTTCCACAACCCTGTGTGCGTGTTTTTTTTTATATTATTGCTTTTAAACTTCATTTTACAATTATCAAAGTTCATCCTATGATTTTCACCCAAAAATGAATGTCCGGTGTTATATCCGTCATTAGGCTTTCAATGCTCAGAGATACGTTTCTTCCGAATTTCTTCCTGTTTCTCCGCGACACAAGAAGAGCTGCACTTCTCACATTCTATGATGCAAACCTCTGCGTTTTATGTTTTTTCATTTTATTTGCCGGAATTTTTTATATACTTTACTCCTGATGAGTTGTTGTCTTGAGACACGAATTCAGGGTTTTTATGTTTGATTTTTTTTTACCGTAACGCTGTGATTCGGCAATTTTATTGTGATTCTCTTATCAGAGTTCCTAACAAACACACACACACATATCATACATGCATATATATATATATATATATATATATATATATATATATATATATATATATATATATATATATATATATATATATATATATATTCAGCCATAAAGACCACTGCCATGAGGTCTGCAATATTATTGTAAATGTTGAAGATTTTAATGTCATATTTAGAGGTATAGATGAAAATTATGTTAGGTTAGCAGAATCTCTGTATAGAAGAAAATTAAAACCTGCTCTAAATGTGGACTCGTCCAGCTTCCCTTTGAAGTTTTAATATTAATGTTTTTAGAAAATTTCGATTTTTATTGTAAATGTTTTATGCTGAAGATGCTAAAGTTTCGTCTGCTCATGACATTGGGGGTCGTGGCATGGGCTAATTCCGTAGTGTGGTTAGGCCCATGTGTTATTATAGAAGAAGACTGATGTGTGGCTATCGTCTGACGCAATATCTTTTAGTATAGAGTCTGAGAATATAGGTTCGTTAAGGATTGAGCTTGAAGCTTAGGAATTTATTGGGTGAGATGAATACCGGACGAAATCTGTCTGATCCGTTGCGGGGTTGACTAACCGAACTTAAAGCTACAGCTGTTAGTGTTCAGGACAAGATTAACAAGACTAACATGGCTTCCAAATTTAGGTTCTTCGACTTCTCAGGTCTCTTCTAGAAGAAGTAAGAGGGCTGCGCCATTGTTAATGGAGCCGTTATGGTCATAGGATCGATTGCTAGTATGCCAATTGCTAATTTGGTGAGAATTGCACAGGTATCGGCAGAATTAGCTAGCCAAAGTAAAACTTTGATGACTTTAAGAGATAATAATGAGAAGTTACGAGAGAGTTTTGAAACATTCAGGATATCTTTAAATGGGTTATTGGTCACAGTTAATAGGATGGAGGGGGGAGACTTAGATGTTACGATAGCTTTGTCTTTTTGTCAAACCACCTTGTTGAATATTGAGAAAGAAGCGGAATCCGTATTATCGGAAATTCAAATACAGGTTAAGGCGGTGGTTGCCGCTTCTAAGGTGCGAATTTTGGAGATGTTTTACCTCTCTGGTCTTTAGAATCGACTTTAATGAATGCGACATATCTGTATGGTTCTCAGGTAATTTTTACTGGGGAGAATTTGTCTCGGTATTATAGTATTTTAAAAGTGAGTGTAACTGATAGGGAGTTGCTTGTGGAAATTCCAATTAGTAACTTGAAATCGTTTCGTAGTTATGTCATACGACCTTTCCCTAGTGGTTTTAATGGTTCAGTAATAGTATGGGAATAGTGAGGAGACTATGTGCCTTTTGGGGGACCAGTTTCAATCCTCGGCTGTTAACTATAAGTCCGGATGTGTTTTAGTTCATGATAGATATATTTGCGACAGTAGAATCTTTACGCTCATAAATGCTGACTGGTTAGGATGTGAGATGTTAGTACAGAACCAGACTCCTCCTGACTGTGACTTTCGAACGTTCCAACATTCAAGGTGGCCTCTACGAAGACTCTCAACGCAGTGCCCTGTAGGCGGTGTGAAGTCTCCATCCGGTGGCATAATTCATCTGGTACGTTTCTTCTACGAGGATCCCGTCTCGTTGATGCGGCGTATAGACTGGTCACGTCGAGGTTTCGAGTTCTGGGCAAGAATGTCTTCAACTATACTACTCGTATCTTCATGCGGCATCTTCATGGGGAACATCAAATTGCTTCGGTGCCACCTTCAAAGGAAGTGATCGCCACAATTCCACCACTTCCTCCAATGCCGGAAGACGAACCTTTCCCTGTGCCGAATCAGTACCTCCTCATCGTTATTTTATCGGTGATCGGGGCCTATGTCGTCATACTCTGCATGATGTGGGGTATTTGTCGTGCACAAAAACATTGTGTGGGTAAACCCTCACCTGAAGATCAGCCTGCCGGGGGCGTGGCTGTCCATTTGGTGCACGAATCTGGAAATTAATAGTTGCTTTCCCTAGTGCTGGGGGCGGCACTTCATTGGGTGGCCGAGGATCTGAAAAGCCTATAGGTCACAAGTATGTTATGAATTACAATACACAGTAAATGTTTAATTAACAAGTGGAGGAAAACTTTCCCAAAATCTTTGAGAGGATGTTTAGCTGTTATCGACGCAATTCCTAATTAAGTAAAATTGTTACGTCAGGTATTTTCAAGACATGGGAATTTGTCACATGACTCCATGAGTGCATTCCCTGGAAACGTCCAGGTTCCGGTGGAAACGTGTGTGTGCCCTTCTTTTAGGCAAAGTCCTAGGGTGTGAAGGGATTAGTTATAGAAAAAAGGATCATTCAAAGACCAACATTGAACATTAATAGAAGCCTTCCGTGAAGGCTATGTGGTTCGAGATTTATGGATTAAGACTGTGAACATTGCTGTTTGAAGGCAGGATCCACATTTAATTTCCCAAACTGTAGATTGTTTTTTTTTTTATTTATATATTGTCTTTTTTTTTTCAAGCATGTATTGTATTGTATGCACCTTATAAGTAATATGGGAAGAATTCCCATATCTTTATTTCGTGCAGTTTGGGTTAATAACGGATTTATTTGACTTATTCAGATGTTTCACTGAAGAAGAGGTTGAAGATGTACTCTTTGGGAATGTACTGGACTTTAACTTATTTTGACCTGTTGTGGGTTACCGTGTAAAGCCATTAATTAGTTAAAATATGATAGACTGTAATATAATTGATCTTTTGGAAACTTTAATATTCCATTTTATTTCATCTCATTTCTTGCAATCTAGTTATGTTAGATTTTGTCAAATAAATTATTTTGTGTAAAGCTTGTTTCGCTGTAGACCTGAGAGAGAGAGAGAGAGAGAGAGAGAGAGAGAGAGAGAGAGAGAGAGAGAGAGAGAGAGAGAGAGAGAGAGAGAGAATTCAGAATGAGTAAGTAAAGATATGCACTATCAGTAACCTTTTGATGCAGTCACTATCAATGCTACCAATAGATGGGACGTCTCGTCTTTGTAGTAACAGGTAAGCAATGAAATTTCCTCTTGACTGGGTAACACATATATATTTATGTATGTATGTGTATGTAAATGATTAAATTGAGTATTTTCATAATTACTGTGTTTGTTGCCCATAGCTGCAATCTGACAATACTTTTACATCCTGGCACGAGAAAGCTCATATTGCATACACACACACACACACACACACACACACACACACACACACACACACACACACACACACACATTATATATATATATATATATATATATATATATATATATATATATATATATATATATTATTATAAATATTCGCTGTTCGACCTCCCTTCCTTGCCTCTTAGTAGAATAATTAATTAAACTTACTTAAAGTAAAGGGGCAGACAATGTACGCTGCTCGCATGCGAAGTAGTTAGACGGGAAACCCAGGGTTGTTTCAAAATAAGTGCACTCCCAGCCAACGGGCGAGATTTTTAGCTTAGAGGGCCATAAATCTGTGATAGGTTTGCTAGGACAGACCTTAGAGGCACTGTTCCTACACCTTAGTCTTCTTTATCCTGTGTACTGGTGAGTCTGTTGTCATTTTAGGTCAGACCCTGGGTAGGAGGAGTTTGAAGCAAGCAGCTAGAAGCTACCCCAGCATCAACAGACTCTCTCAGCAGATATCCTAGGAGATCACTTTGTCTCTCTGCCCCTTTGTTCAGCACGATGGAGAAAATTGTTATTCCAAACGGACCAAAGATATCTTAATGCAACTTATCACTACATTAGCTCACCCAGAGGTAAGTCTGGTTGTGACAATTAGTGCCAGTTCTCTTTCCTTTCAGCTGAAACTCTCATTTTCCATGTTCAATTTTCCTCTCTTAAACAGTCACTGACTAAGAAAGCCTAGTAAAACATATCCCATTTATGTAGTCATATTATTGTTGTCTAGTGAAATCACATAGCTTGTCCTCCATGGTGTTAAAAGTATTATTATTAATATATAATTCATCCCTGGTGATTAAGCAATGACGAGTGAGAGTTTCGGTAGTGCAATATGCTACCTGGATACGTGGTTTTAGGTAAAAGCAAGGCGATATAAATCCAATGAAGTAAGAAGTAAGTAACAACTGATTAGCTGACCGATTTATATATATATATATATATATATATATATATATATATATATATATATATATATATATATATATATATATATATATATATATATATATATAATATAAATATATAAATGTTCTCAAAGCCAGGATGTAAAAGTATTGTCAGTTTGCACCTATGGACAACAAACACAGTAATTATGAAAATACTGAGTTTAATCATTTACACACACACACACACACACACATATATATATATATATATATATATATATATATATATATATATATATATGATTTATATATGTGTGTGTGCATGTATATATCCTTATTCTTGACATGGTTGAATTTTTATTTTGACTTTGACCTTCGAGTATAAGCTTAAACTTCACCTTATTCTGCTCATTATCTCTATTTGTGGGTCTGGCACGTCAATATGAAATGTGAGAAATATAAAGATGCATAGAACAAGTGATAAAAAGGTTAGCGTAGGTAAAGAGATGGATTAGAACATTTTGAGAAGGTTTGTTCACATGATGAGGATAGAGGGCGATGTGAAGATGAAGAGTGTATAACTCTGAAGTGTGCGGAGGAGGAGAAAGGATTTTGAATGCGCTGAATAGATGAAGGACAATAGGGACAAAAACATAAGGGACATAATATCCCAGAAGCAAAGGAGAATGCGTTCAAGATGCACGTCGAAGTCGTAAACCGCATAAGGGATTTACGCATTGATGATGAGCGTTATGAAGTACTTCCAGCTCTGAAAGTTTTCTTCGCTGGGTTTCATTCTCAATTCATTATTTAAGATATAAAAGTGGCAGTGACACCTCTCTCTCTCTCTCTCTCTCAAGAAAAACGGCTAAGTGCCGTAAAAATATTAGTTCAGTTTTATTTGGATAAAGTATACAGTGGATAAGGATGAGAGAATATGGCATATGTGTTAAATGAAATAATTCGGTGTTCTTTGCTATATCTTAGGCATCTGTATTAATATAGTTTTTCAAATTGGTAACGTGCTGATGTATGCCTATTGGTTGATGAACACTGCACTGAAAGTAAGAACAGTGTTTAAATTTAGGGCCAGTATTGTTTATCAGGAGCTTTGTTGTAATAAAAGCAAGTTCTTGAAAACAGCATCACTTAATAGAAGTTTATGGCTAAACGGCGAGACGGGCAAATGTATTTTGAATAGAAAAATATGATATGTTTCATCTTATCATTCATTATTGAGTTGGAGTAAGGACAAGCTTTGAATAACATTTCCAATGCGTGATTTTTTTTTACCCTGACAAGGTTGAATGATGATTTCTTCATGCTAAAATAGAAAAGTGAAAAATTAAATATTTTAAAAAGAAAGAGAATAAAGGAAAACGGAAAATTACATAGCTGTGACATCTTTTTTCTCAGCGTTGTTACAAACCGAATGTAATTCGAGCAAAAAAGATGAGGAATCAAGGAAGCAACTTGTGAGTCACCAAAGATCAAAATGTAGGTAAGGTTTTCCTTCGACATTTTCTGTAGTATTATAATAATGATAGCTAGCTTCAGTATCAATAACAATGATAATAATTATCGTTATTCCAACTCAGAGCCAAAAAATTTCAAGATACACTATAAAAGCTAAAGAAGTGCAGCGGTAAGGCCACCTCCTTTTTTTCTTTTCTTTTTTTTTTTTCAAATCTAGCACAGTTATCCCCATTACCTCTCCCTGCCTCCGGGAAGAAGACAAGAAATCGGGAAAGCGGCGTTAATTGCGGTAGTGAGCGATCCATCATCTCCATTTGTCTGCGGTAATGACCCCCCTTACTGTCACGTGACTGTCCTCAGGTAGAAATTTCGGAAGAATGATATGCGGCGCCGTGACGGATATGCAACCTGGGTGAATTGATGTCTGCGGTGCCCTTTCACGTGAAGTATGAAATGCTCTGAAGAGAAAGGTAAAGGAACTTCTTTTTCTTTTTCAATTACTAGTCTTTCTTGTGAACGTTTCACAGAGAAGGTAAGGGACACCACTTTATTAGGATTCCATATGGATGGCTCGATAGAGAAAGTGAAAAAAACTTTTTTCTTTTAATTAATTTGTATAGGAATTTTCAGAGAGAGATTTAAAACTTTAAAATTTCGAGAATTTCTAAGGGAAAGATTAAAGAATTTTTTTTTAATCGTAGAGAAAGATAGAATAAGTAATTCATCGAACAATATCTATTTCGTGAATGTTCCGAATAGAAGATAAAGAAATATTCTTGTAATACTTTCTCTTCGTAAAGCTTGCGAAGAGAAAATAGGTGGAACGTTTTTTTCTAATAATTTCTGTATAATGACTGTATCAAAAATAAATGATATAGTAAACATTTTTAACTATATATATTTTTATTATTTTTGTGTATCATGCAATTGAATATAAAATGTATCGTCTAGTCTGGTTCTGCAATCAGTGGTGTTAATATTATTGTCTGTTCATTTTTGTTGCAAAATTGACAATAGCAAACGTTCTGCACTAGTTATTAATTGTAGAACATCATTATTAGGGAAGAGTGCTAGTTATTGATTGCAGAACATCATTATTAGGAAATAGTGCTGGATATTAATTGCAGAACATCATTATTAGGAAAGCGGGCTAATTATTGATTGCAGAACATCATTATTAGCGAAGAGTGCTTGTTATTAATTGCAGAACATCATTATTAGGGAAGAGTGCTAGTTATTGATTGCAGAACATCATTATTAGGAAATAGTGCTAGATATTAATTGCAGAACATCATTATTAGGAAAGCGGGCTAATTATTGATTGCAGAACATCATTATTAGCGAAGAGTGCTAGTTATTAATTGCAGAACATCATTATTAGGGAAGAGTGCTAGTTATTAACTGCAGAACATCATTATTAGGGAAGTGTCTGTAGGTATCTTCCTGTTGTATAGAGCGGAGGAATAATGTCATATGCAAAGTAAGCAGGATACCATTGAAGCAACTTTAAATTTTCGGTAATAAGGGTTATGATAATTGGATCATTAACTGGGAAACTCTCAATTTCAAAAGCCATAAAAAAGGTGAATTTTGACTGAAGGGAAATATTAAATATCCGCTGGAATCAGGCCTCATAAGTTAGATAATCTTGGAGTCCGCGTCCTAATTAAGATTACGGGAGATCTTCCAGACTGCTTCATGGACTTTTACTCGAAGGCAAAATGCTGGAAGTCGACTAGATTGGGCATTTAGTAGGGCGTTCCAGCCTTTACGAACTGCTCTGTTAAAGAAAATCTTCATCTTGTCTGGAGCACAGTCATTAATCAAGGCATGCGAAAGATTTTAATTTTAGTTCACTTCAGCAAAATGATTTTTATCAAAGAGTTAATCGTAGGCCTCTGAATACAACTACAAAATTAGGGTACGAAAATAGCTTCATCATAACTCCGAGATAATATCGAAAGTATTCTGAACGTTATTTATTGATAAACTGGACGACAGAAAATGGGAAGATAGATAAGTTACTCATTTCCCTGCGAGCGTAAGTTCCTACAGAGAAGATGTGTATTAGATAAGTGTTCACTTTATGAAAAATTTAAACTGCTCTTCAGTATATGTATATATATATATATATATATATATATATATATATATATATATATATATATATATATATATATATATATATATATACATATATATATACATATGTATAATATGTCTACATATATATATATAATATACATACACTATAGGTAGAATTGATGAAGACGGTTGAAAAAAAGTCAAGTATACCATAGTTTTGCGAAAAAGGCTCAAAAGTAAATGATTTTTATTCGAAATTATTAAGAGGGACAAATCAAATGTCAGAAACATATTTGGTTCATTGTGCCTGTTTGTCTATTTGTATGTTGAGTGGGGAGAGGAAAAACTAAGCCGTGTATTGTAGCACTGGAGCTTTAATTAATCGAGTTTTTAGAAACATCTAATGAGAAAGTTTTACACATTTTTTACATGAGCTACAGCATTTATGCTCTCTCTCTCTCTCTCTCTCTCTCTCTCTCTCTCTCTCTCTCTCTCTCTCTCTCTCTCTCTCTTTACAGTAACTCCCTTTAGCAATGAAGAAACTCTCATGGGAACTAAAACAATATCTGTTAACTTTTACATTTTATATCTGATGTGTTTAAGAACTATGAAATTAACAATGATTCATTTTGAATTAAAGCATTGGCAAAATTTATTTTATTCACTGAAAGCCAATAACCAGATGAATTATATTCTTGGATTTATACTGTACTGCAGTTTTTGTAATAACCGCAATATGATAGTTGATGGAAATACTTTTAAAGGCAAGTACCCGAGGTTAAAACAGCATTGACAATTATTTCATAATTTATACTATTAAACATTTATAACTTGAACTGAATGATCATGTATTCTATACAAACAAAAGTCTTATATTTATCCCAAGTTCCATTTACTTTCATATCCCTTGTTCATAGTCGCTTTTATCACTCCGTATTGCAAGGCATTAAATATTTCCGCGTTTTTCTGCAAGTTCTCTCCATTAGCTGCAATCACTTTGATTTCATGTGCAAAGGTCATAATTTCACTTTGTGTTTGCACAACTTCACACATACTGGTAAACGTTTGCAATTCCGTTAATTATCGTTGTCACTGTATCCATTAGGATATCAAACATTATTGTTTGAAATTTTCTTCTTTTGTACATTCTACGTTATATCTTCAGCACTTCCCCCATTTATATGCACTGCGATAAGCCTTTGGCCGGTTCAGGTGTGATACATGCAAAGTTTGCCGTTTACTTCGAGATTCTTACATCTGCTTCGTTTGATATTTTTACCCCAATTCGATAATCAGTGAGTTTAAGAGACCTGCGTCCTAAAATACAGTAAACAAAATATGGATTGTTGCATTAACTTAAAGCAAAAGTAAGAAATTCTAAGTAATGGAGAAGCGGTGTTTATTCAGAAAAAAAGCTGAATAAAATTAACAGGACTCTTGACCTTGTCACATTCAGTGGAGAAGACAATAAATATAATGACCATTACTGGATCCCAAATATCAGACACTTAATGCACCACTGTAATGACCACTAGAACAGCTGCCTTCACTGACTACCAGAAGATAAGAGGATCTAATCTTTTGTTTCTTCAGTTCTTTTTCCATTCCTTACGCTCTCCTCTTGCTCTGAGGTCAATCCAGTTAAAGAAGAGTTTGACGAAAACAGAAAATCTGGACTTAAAGATCATTCTGAACTCATTTTATTGACAAGGTTATATTGAATAAAAATCGCGTGTTTATTCTTCTGTAGAATCTAGCTCTATATGCTATGCTCATTATATTTGTAAAATTTTGTGTTTAAATTTATCGTTAATTGTTGCCTACAAATCTAGACATGTTTTTTGTCATTTTCCAATTTACTCTTAAATAGCGTCCACTTGTTCAGGAGCATTTATATCAGTCATTTAATTTTGTTTCAGTACAATTGCTAGTTCATTTGTTAGCTAAACGATTATTAATATAATAATATTGGCAGTTGACAGAACCGGTTTCAGTGAAGGAACCAATTCAGTACATGTGAGATATTGTAAATAGCTTTTACTACCGGAGAACGTCGAGCACGTAAACACCTTCAGTAACTTTTATAATGATCACTTGAAGACTACCTAGTTATGCTCGAACTGCATTTCCAAGAACGGACATAAATCATTTAAGATAAAAAAGAGAGTAAAACAGGGAAAACAGAAGCGAAAGGTAATTCAGATGGAATCTTGATTGCTTTAATTGCCTTCCCGATAGAAAGACGCATGTTCGTTTCACTCGACGCCCCTTTTAGTTACTTCCTTATTCAGAGGCATTTCTTTGAATTGCAGTTGCCTGCTCTCTTCTCGGAATAGTCGTAACTCTTAAGCGTTCCACTCGATCAATTAGAGAGGCCACTCCCGGGGCTTTTGAATTGCCTGCGGGAATTAGAGAGGACCTCGCGTATCGTTTGTCTTCATTGTTCGTGTCAGTGTGTTTTTGATAGGGGTTTATTTGCGTTCAATATATTTTAGCACGTGAGGATCATGCTGGATTGCAAACACATAATCTGTCTTCATTTTTCGTGTCAGTTTGTTTCGAGTTTTTTTTTTTGTGGCATTCAGTATATTTTAGAAAAGATCTTGATAGACTGTCAAAATAAATTAGTTTAGGTTTGCCTTCGATAAAGATTGTTCATTGTTCTCAGAGTATTTTCAGGTGTTATTGTCTTGTGAAAGGCGAAATAGCATATATATTTTAGGTACTAATGAAAATGATTGCAATACCTGTTCTCCATATCCCTGTTGTTTTTGTATAAAGAGTTATATTATTATTGTTATTGTTGCAAACAACACAGTTCTAGGCAATGTGTTCACAAACAACACTTGGTACAGTTATTCCCTCTCTGTAAAAGTAGGTTTCCGCTACAAACCTGATTCACGATTGACGAATGTTGGTCTGAGAACACGAAATTCCATTCGTAGCTTGGTCATGCCTTTTTGCACTGAGAAGGATTTGAAACCTTTACTTATTCTTTATTACTTCCTTTTATGATAAAAACGTATTATTACAAACAAAAGATACCGATTTCAGTTTGCTATTTTATGGTTTATGCTCTCTCTCTCTCTCTCTCTCTCTCTCTCTCTCTCTCTCTCTCTCTCTCTCTCTCTCTCTCTCCGGTTTATTGTTTTTATTAATATACTATCTTTCTCTGTCTAATTATTTCCGTTACACAGTTGACTTTTTTATTTTTTAATATGATCGGATCTCTCTCTCTCTCTCTCTCTCTCTCTCTCTCTCTCTCTCTCTCTCTCTCTCTCTCTCTCTTGTTTATTATTTACGCAGAAATTTGAGCTGTTTTATGTAAATAATCTCTCTCTCTTTTCTATTACAGCACTTGGCTTATTTGCTTGTTCTCTCTCTCTCTCTCTCTCTCTCTCTCTCTCTCTCTCTCTCTCTCTCTCATCCTCGAAACTTAACGCTTTAGATCTGTTATTTGACGCATAATGCGATCAATGTCAGGCATTAGCAATGCTTTTTAAGAGTTCCCAAACAGCATACCTAATGAACGTCCATAGGAGGGAGGGTTTGCATGTTCGTGAGAGAGAGAGAGAGAGAGAGAGAGAGAGAGAGAGAGAGAGAGAGAGAGAGCGCAAAGAAGCTAAGTAAATCATTACCTTGTTCCGAGAGCGTATTTATTATTCATTAACGGGTTCGAAGTACTCGGCGTTTTATTGAAAGGTTGTCCCTGTGGGTGAGGGGGAATGGATGGGGGAGATGCATGCTGTGCTTATGTTTGTTTTATATATTTCTACTTTTTTCATTGGCTATAGTCAGGGACTTGTTGAATTTAACACGACTGGAATCTCCAAGGTTATTTTTTTTATTTATTTTTGTTGTAGTTCGCTAGTTATGTAAGAAATATAGTACAGTGTTTAGCTAGTGGTGTTTTTTACCATCTTTTTTTCAGTGCTGTTGATATTATCGATATCATTTTCATATTATCTGCAATAGTTAGGTATGTATGTTTAAAAGATGTATATAGGAAGGGACGTCACCATTAGCAGAAAATGTAGTTTTCAGGAGACATGACTAATTTTCGTAAATGTTTAATGAATAGTTATCAAAAAATTTTCTTTTTTCTTACCAACATATTAATTTTTCTGTGTTTTAGATCCTTCTTTTCCTTCTTATTTAGAATATATTTACTAATATAGGCAAGTTTCTTAAGGCTAAAATATCTCTCTCTCTCTCTCTCTCTCTCTCTCTCTCTCTCTCTCTCTCTCTCTCTCTCTCTCTCTTCTTTTGTTTACATAGTCTGTCATTTGCCATGGCGCTACCAATAATAAAGGCTGTATTGGAGAAAAGATCTTCCCAATAAAAATAAAACGTAAAACGTATTTTATATATATATATATATATATATATATATATATATATATATATATATATATATATATATATATTACTGGAATTAAACACTGAAGTACAAAACTAGACTTTATTTGCAAATTTAACGAAAGTAATTCAGCAAAAATTACGATCATGGAGTGAGTGAATTCCACCCCCTATAAATGGAAATCATCACTAGAGGAGATTCTGATCCACAGGTATTAAGGTTAATGATTCTAGACCAGCCAGTATTGATGACTAACACCCTGGTCACCAAACAAAGTAAAAAGGTCATAATTATTCTAGACCACAATAAATGCCATAGTGTATGTTAAAATAAACACCACTTCCCAAACATTCTTCCTCACAGGACGAACCCAGAATTCTTTTCTATGGCAGCAGATAAAGTATCGTCACGGCAGAGGTTTTTAAGCACTCACAAGGCAAATCACACTCAGCCACCAAAACCAAAGTCCTCCCTTGATTGTCTGTTCCTCTGATAATATACCATTAGAGAGTGCAATACACATACACACTCACACTGTCTCCATGCACCTAAGCCATGGTCAGAAAAACACAAATGCATGCATCAGATACCCACTGTATCTAAGTGTGTAAACCTCCAACATCGACATAACTGCACCTGCAGCGGATGTCTTTCTGACAGGCCAGCACATAGTTTGTCAAAGACTTTATATATATATATATATATATATATATATATATATATATATATATATATATATATATATATATATGTATATATATATATGTATATATATATATATATATATATATATATATTATATATATATAAACATTCACATGCACTCACTGTCTGTGGTTGTCTTCAAAGCAGACCACAGTTCAAATCCTGACTGTCACAGAAATATTTATCATTCAGTGAATTCAGTTTCTAAAGAATATGGTGTTCATTTGAAAGAAGTAACAAAATTTAATACTAAATACAGAACGAAGAGATCAGTCATTAGAAAAGTAGAAAATATAAATAATAATAAAAAAATAGATAAAAATGTAAATGAATTAGTAAAATACAAGGCGAATTGTTTTGAGGTTCTAATTGCACAACATCTTCAGATAGACTGTTCCAAAGTCCAACGGTGTGAAGAACAAAAGACCTCTGGAACTGAGAAGTTCAACACTTTGGCAGACTTACTGCATATTGGTGCTACTGTCCAGCAAATCTGGTTGCTCTTGCCAAAAAATACAACTTATAAAAATTAAACATCCAAGAGACCATCTGTCGATGGTGTAAGTCATAACTGCTTGTTTTAGGAAACCTACCACCACGAACCGATCTATCTCCAAGAGAAAAATCTCAGGCAGAGGCAGACATCCACACCGGAGAACAGTATTCTAGTTAAGAAAGGACAAATGGCCTAAAACAGGTTGCTTTGATTTTATCATTATTATATGTACATGAGGCCTTACATATAGTACCTAACTTGCGTGGAGCATTTGCTGACACTTTCGTCAGTTTCTCTAAAGTAAGATGTGAGTCAGAAGTTACACCGAGTAGAATCAAAGCTTCAGACTCATCCAGCAAAGTTCAACCCACTGGAAGGGGAGGATGGGTGGAAAATCAATAAATCAATATTTTCATTTTACTGGAGATCAGACTTTTACCCCACTGACTGCATCATTCACTAATCAGCTCCATGCCACGAGTGAGACTAGTTTCTCATGAATGGAAAGTTTACTACATCCACAAGTGTTGCATCATCTGCATACTGAACAATCTTGTTTTCGAGGTCAACAACCATATCACATGTATACACTAAAAATATCAGCAGACCAAGGACACTGCCTTGTGGAACACCAGATATGATTGGTTTTGTTTTGCTAAAGATCCCATCAACAGCAACTCACTTCTGCCTACTGCTAAGGAAATCTTGAGGTAATCCTAAAATATATCCACCCATCCGACAATTCTGAAGTTTAAAAGTAAGTGCCTTATGATTTACTAAATTGAGAGCAGCACTGACATCTGTTTGTATTATCCTACCCTTAAAAGCCTTATCCAGGTTCTATTGCAAATAGCATGTCAGTTGTAAAAGAGTATCACAGGTACCCAAATGCTTCCCATATGCATATTGACTATTATCTAACAATCCTTTGGATTCCATGTACTTATATAGTGGCTTAAAAATAAGTTTTTCTGCAACTTTGGAGAACACAAATTGGTCTGTAGTTACTGTAGTCTGTAGATAGAGCCCATTTGTGAAACAGACACTGTACTCGTATAACTAAGCTTATGCTCATCAGTAAAGATACTACATCAACTTAAAATATATAATCAACTAATCTTGGGAGACAACACACAAGAAACCTTTTTAAAAAACCTAGGGGAGAAACCATCAAGATCTATAAGCATTTACAATGGTATAGGGGCATTTCTTAACCCTCTAAGAAAATCAGTTTGAAGAGGATGTTAAGTTTATCAGTTTTTTATGCATACCCAACCTCACTCAAGGGCCATGGTCATCTGTCTTACACACTGTTTCAACTCGTGTTTTGTTCACACCCAATTGTACATAGGTTTATGTTTATAGCTTTGTAATAAATAGAAAAATGGCCTAATTGGGTCTTATTTTTATCTATTAAATTGAGCAGAATAGTGTCAGGCATTGGGTTGAGTGTCTTTGATAGAAGTGGGCCATGTGAATCACAGTTATAAACACAAAGTTGAAAATAACTGATGGAGACTATTTAGTGAGTCTGCCCATGAAGGTGAGCAGTAATACAGGCACATAGCTCATGAAGAACACATGCATCTACTTGGGGAAGAAATACACTGACATCATAGAAGGCTAAGGTTATTGGAACCCAAACATCAGGTTGACAAAGAAGTTGATGTTCTTTCAACACCAGCCCCTCCATTGGTGACAAACCTCCCTGCTACCTGGGTCAGGTTTGTGAATTTGAGGCTGATTGCACAAAACCAGGTTACACTTTGGTGGAAGTTATC
This sequence comes from Macrobrachium rosenbergii, assembly GCF_040412425.1. NCBI lineage: Eukaryota > Metazoa > Arthropoda > Malacostraca > Decapoda > Palaemonidae > Macrobrachium > Macrobrachium rosenbergii. Next base: position 78,188,549 of record NC_089748.1, read on the forward strand.
CTAAGAGAGGTGGAAGAGGTGATGCCAGATTGGTCAGACCACTTACATATCTTCTTGTCGCAAAAGAAAGTGTCGAACTCAGTCTTTTCTGAAATAAAATCTGTGAGGTGCTGCTCATGGGAAGATTTCAAGGAAGTTATGTATATCAGATGGTGAAACTGCCTAAATATACAGCATGTAGATTTGTGTGCCAAACTTGCATGGAAGTTGATAGCTTTGTATTTGGTGATGATGGCAAATTTCCAGAGGATACATTAGCAATAAACAGGTGAAGTTTATTAGAAATATTGCAGGCTCAATATACTGGCTTTTTATATGATGGGTGCAGGTTGTTATAAGAACTAATAACACACATCCAAAGGCCAGTCAGCAGAATTGGTGAGGAAAAGGGAAGAACTAGCCTAAATAACTTGCTAGCTCTGCTCATATTGGTGCAATCAGGCAGTAGTTGAAATGCTCAGAAAGGAATGTGAGGGCACCTGCATGTGGAAGCTAGGCCTTTGAGGAAGAGGAATGCTTGCTGGACCTGTGGGGTTATTGGGTACTTTCAGGCCCAGTGCCCCTGGCAAGACGACAAACAGTGATTCACTTGCCAGGGTGCACAAATACTACAAAAATTGATTTGCCACTCCCAGCTGTAGGTCACAAGGGCATTGCTTGCCAAGGGGAAGGCACAAGAGTGAAGGGATGAGGAGGATGCCGAATGAGAGTCAACCTTCCCCCAGGCTTGTGGGTGGGGCAGTGCCAACGATAAAGGATGAGCTCAGCCCAAGTGAGGGAGCACCCCCTTCCTAGGGGCCAGAGGAAGGATTCCCCCAAGGACAGAAACCAGCATCAGAAATGTAGACACATGGGAGGGTGTGAGGCAAGTAGGAGGCATAGACCAGCCTCCCCTCTCTATGCCCCCCCAACAAGATGGGCTATTGTTAGTTCAGATTTAGGTAAGACAAGGAAAGGTGCATGTCTTCGTAGATACAAGGGCGAGCATCTTGCTTTTGGAAGAGTGGGCAGCAGCACTCCTCTGTGGACAAGGAGAGTCAAAGAGAAGCTAACCCTTGCCACCCCTGGGGGACACATAAGGCATTTGAAGCAAAGGACATTACAGCAAATTTAGATAGTAAGCAGAACAATGGTTCAAAATGGGAATCAAGGGTGTTTGGATTATTCTGGGAATATACTTGATTCAAGACTTTCAGGTGAATATCCCGGGGCAGGCTTGCTGAATGAAAGTGTTCCTCTGCAATGAAGAGATCCTATAAGATGATACAAGGAGGAGCATGTGAACATCATGGTAAATCTGAACAAAAATAGTCAAAAGAACAATCCGGTCTATCTCTGAGGGAGGTGTTCCTGCAAGGATGATGGTAAGTTTGCTTGTTATACCCTCAAAGCCTCTACTTGAACGAACGGAATGGATTGTCAAGCCCTATGCTACATGGCAGGATTACCTCCCAGAAGGCATCGTGTGCATATCAAAGAGGAGGTTATATATACCAGTTGCTGAATAAGTTGAAGGAAATTCCGTGTGTGATCTGAAGTGCACACAGATATGGACCCTGGTAGCTGTCACTCTTCCACAGGCTTGCAAGCACACTCCATTTGGGTACCAAGAGAAAGTAGAGTAAATAGTATACAGCTGTGCAGATACCATGGTAAAAGGAGATAAACTCCCAGGGAGGGTTAATTAATTTCCTCTCCAAACTGACACAGGAGACCATCCCCGATTCATTCAAGACCTTATAGGGTGCCTGTGTGTTACTAAGGTGAGGTAGAGAGGGAAATAGAGTAATGAAGGGGTCAGGGGATTATTCAGGATAGTGATTCCCCCCCTGGGCATCCTTTATTGTCATGGTAAGGGAAAATGACGGCTCAATACAATTGTTTGTAGGTTATAGGAAAGTTAATGAAATTGCAAAAGATAATGCCAATCCACTACCCTCAATCGAGGAATTGTTTATCAGCATCCGTGACAGTAAGTTTTCCTCATCATTAGCTTTAAAGGCTGGATATCACCAAATTCCAATTCCTGAGGACAGTAGAGAAAAAACAGCCTTCATTGCAAATGATCCATTATATGAATCTCAGTATCTCCTGTTTGGATTTAAAAATTCATTTGGCCATTTTTCCAGTCTTGTTGATGTTTTGGAATGGGATGTTCATCTAGTCAGATGATATTATAGTCATAGGGAAGACAGCTAAAGATCTCAAAATTAATTTGACTAAAACATTAGAGGCATTTAAGTGCAATGAAATGAAACTGTTTGCAAAAGTGTCAGTTTTTCAAGGGGGTATAGTGTTCCTTGGTCATATAGTAATCCAAAAGGGAATTAGGGCCTGCCCAGATAAGATGGAAGCCATTTGGACTTTCCCAAACCCAACTTTGACAGTAAGTGGCAGGTTTTTTAGGGGGGCAGGTGCGAGTTGTTATAGAAAGTCATCAGGATTTTGGTCAAATTGCTCGGCCATTAGATAAAAAAAGGCGATTGGCGGGGGGCAGTAGAATTGGCTTTTAATAATTTAAAAGCAGCTTTGACAAACAATACAAAACCTCATTTTGACCAGCTATTTTTAGTAACTAGGATGCGAGTAATATTGTGAATGGGGATGTTTTATCAATGGATAGCCAGTATGATGGCCTACATCCATAAATGTACCATTTAAAAATATTTTTTTATCAAAGAAGGAATACATTATTGCTTTAATGAAAAAAGGCCAAGAGAATATTTTTCCCAATTTAGAACTCCCTTCATCTCTGAAAGATAGATCCAAAGCAGTATTGCACATATGCATTTATGCTGGACATTTGGAGAGCAGAGAAATATTGAAAAAGTTGTAGGAGCATTAGTTTTGGGTAGGGTTCAAAAGACAGTAACCAATTATATTGCCAGTTGTCATGAGTGCAACTGCATATGCAGTCATCAAAATAAAATACCCAATTCCTGGCAATGACCTGTGGTCCCTGCCAAGCTTAATTGTGTACATATAGATGTGGTTAGACCATTTCCCTAGGGGCCTACACCCACAAGTAGATCTGTATGCTTGTGGTTGAATACATGCAGTACACCCATATGTACGTATGCCACATATAATAAATCCACTATCTTGGTGGGGCACGCTATCTACTTGTTCGTAGTACTTACTGTGTACTTGATTTGTTCAGTAATGAGAAAACAAAAATGGACTTATGTATGTTCTGTATCTGGAATGAGTTAACACCCTGATCATGAGGTTAGGGGTGACGTGTATGGTGAGTGCAGTCAATGAAAAGAAAGTAATGGGGGTTTACATATGGAAATACCACATGGGATAAATCACCTTCATGTGGAGCCTGGTTGTACTATTATAAGGCAAAACATCATATTGAAGACTGAATTATACCAGGCAGAAGGCATATGTCATTTCCAGCATCAAATTATAAGTGCCAGAGGTTTAATGCTGAAACATTTAATCTGTTGAGTGCCACAATTTTCTGAAGAGATGCTCGCATACATGACGAGTGTGGAATATGTTCATGTTGGGCAGAATATGACAGTGATGAAAACAGGATAATAGTGATACCTGTGGCTGTTAGGGTGATGCCGGTCCTTGGGTGCCTCTGGGCCCACTGATGATGTGATCAGTGAGAAAGTAGAGAATCTTTGATTGTCCTTCAGATGGAAATTTAATGTACCTTGGCACCTCCAACCCTGCCTGCACCAACCACCTCAACTCCGACTCCTGAGCGCTGCAGACCCAAGCACCATTAACAAAAATAGTTTTCCTTTCACCTGGTACCATCCTCGTTGTGATCATCCTGTTATAAAACTCAAATATTAGTGGCAGGACCATGGCCACATCGCTATGAGGACATAGAACAAGCTTGACATGGAGGGAAGACCTGGCCCCATCCTTATGATCTTTGCAGTCGGTAAATTGCTTGATTTTTGGGAAGTTTACTTATTGTATGATATGAAATTGATGTTTCTTTTAGTTACTGAATTCGGAGCTTCTTGGTATCGGCATATTTTAGTACTAACCTTAAATACTACATTGTTCTTAACTGCTGGAGTTCATGATTATCATTACAATGGAATGAGGGCATTGCATCACCCTCAGATAAAGTTAGTTTGCAATGGTTGCCAAGTTTATAAAAATAATCAGTTTTGATCCATACCCCGACCTTATCACAGTCTTGGCAGTCTGCCTTAATGTCCCCACTGCAATTGTATTTAGCTGTAAACTGATAGGTTGTGTAATAAATAGAAAAATGTTGAGTGTAATAAATATCTTATGACTGAGTAAAAATATATATATATATATATATGTGTTTATGTGTGTGTGTGTGGTTTACCTATGCTAATATTTATCTTATGACTAAAAAATAATAAAAAAATATATATATATATATATATATATATATATATGTGTGTGTGTGTGTGTGTGTGTGTGTGTAAACTAAGTGTAAGGGGTTTATTATGTGTGTAGATGTGCTGACAACAGGAACATGCATGATAACTGATAAATATGTTTAAGAAAAGAGAGAGAAAGGTGAAAGGGCAACGTGCCAGAATGGTAAGGGAAAAGACTGATCATACCTGGGTAACTGAATAGCGTAGAAACAGAAAAAGGGTGGCACATACAGTGTTAGAAAGAATCTGGCAATGGGTTAACATGTAAAGATACATTTTTAGGTAACAAGGAATTTAGCAGAAGAAAAAGTAGTACTAGTGAGTATATGTGGTCCAGGAAAAGAGAGTGGAAGTCAAGGATATGGAATGGTGTTTGTGATAGATAATTTAAATGCAGATGTAAGCGACAGGGAAAAAGATGAAATTTTTTGATAGATGAGCAGTTCCTGAAACAAATAAGAATGGAAAAGGTTTGTGTAAATATGTGTGAAAATGGGCTTGACTGTTGGAATAAATTGCTTCCCAAGAAGAATATTCGTCCAAAAGTATACTTGGGAATGAGAAGAGATGAGGGGAAATTTACCTAGAGTGTCAGTTATAAAAAAGTAGAAAATACACATTCATAGGTGTAATGGTAAGAATTTTAAGTAGGAGAGGAACGAGTGGAAATGCACTTGTAAATGCAGTTAAAAAAGCATGTTCTATGAGAAGGAACTGATAAGAGCATAGAGGGAGAAAATAAATACATAGTGTGCTAGGGGAAAAGATAAGTAGGTGGAAGGGATAAACAAAGCACTTATAAAATTTAGGGGAGGGATCATAGGGCAACAGAGAGTTTGTGGGTGTAGGAGGGTAGGGAGAGTGAATAAAAGCAGGGGGAAGTGGGATTAGGAAACATAAGGTTTAATGAAGGAAATAAACAAGACTGTTAGAAGTGCCATTGCATGGCATAAGTTCATGCACAAGTATGTAGGACAGTCAGTCAGAAAGTGAAAGAAAGAGGAAGGCACATAGTAAGAACTGTGGAGCGAAAATGAGCTAATCTTCAGAGAAAATAAGTTGTTCTATAGGGAAGTAAATGTGCAAAGGTTAATGTATCTGAAATAAAAAGCTGTAGTTGGTGAGATACTTTTTTGGAGTGAATGCACTCCTGGTTCAGTGGAGTAAGCATGTTGAAGAATTTGTTGAATGTTTAGAATATAAGTGGAGAAGTGCTGATTAATAAGAGTGGAAGTTTGAGAATGCTTGGGAAGGTTGCTGGAATATAAAGACTGGAATTAGGGAAAGAAGGTGTAAAGAGACTGATATAGTTGTAAGCTGAAGGCTATGGAAAACTTACCTTGGGCAGGTGAAATCTAACTCTAAAAAGGGGTTCAGTTAAAACCATATGCAAAAGATTCTGGCTTAGGGCCTTCTTCAAGGGGGTAAGGTAAACACTTAGGTTTCACTTAATTATATTTACATTAGAAAAACACACATATCAGAAGAATGGAAGCATAAATAAAGACAGGTAAACAGAGTCCTGTTGTATAATAAGGTTAACAAACAAATGATTAATTTTCTGAAGAAACTCAAATGGGGCCTGCTTCAAAGGGCACCACAGGGGAGAGTAAACAGTGGCTATGCCACTGCACACACAAGATGATAACAGGTCCACAGCAGACTAACGCCTATCTGCAATCGAGAGCACACGTGGTTACTTAGCCGCAGGAAGGTGCTTTGATCAAGGAATCGAGGAATTGCACAGAAGGTGCCTAGAAAAGGACTCGATTCTGATAACTCTGATTTTACACAATTACATTACACTTCACTTTACTGATTTGTAACTTAACACAACACAAAATAAAAGCAACACAGGTCTCTCTGTAGGTATATTGCACTGTGAAACGAAACAGAAAAATAGGTAAAGATTGCAGGGACGTGACTGACATAAAAACCTTGACTAGGGTACATCACCTTTGTCGGGAGACAGATTTCTTATCTTTGGGGGGCGCCAGCAATGGAGGGTAGTGTTAAAGGGACTCACTACAAAAGTAACTTGGGCTCTGGACTGCCACATGGGACAGCAAGGGGCAGGTTTGGGGGGAGCAAGGGAGGATGGTAGTGCCCTAGTTAAGTTTTCAGCGTCTTTTAAGCTTCTAAGCCATCTGAGCACTTCTGAGAACGATGCACCCATGTGATGCCCTTATACAGCAGCAGGAGATTACGATCATGCTCCTTGTAGGTGGCGCTGTATGTCAGCAGGAGCATGTGGGGCATGGGGCATCTTGGCCCAGGTGTTCAAGATGGCACTGGTCATGTGGAGTCTCTTTCTCTTTTGACAGAGGAGAGATTAGCATCTCCAACAGAACAGCACCTGAAATCAAGGTCTCTGGGCAGTCACTTGGACAAAGAAAAGGCATTAAGGACTCACCCAGAAGGGTAGTGGTGAGAGGAGTCAATATGGGTGATTCTTGCACACAGTTAACCATTTAGTGTTTAAATCAAAACAATGGACATTATTTCAACAGTGTAAAATGTTCTTATACTGTACTTTACTTCTTGGAGGATGAGGTGGCATGTGCAAGGTTTACCTCATACGTGAATGCTACAGTACAGTGGTGAAAGTAGTATTAAGAGAGTGACCAGTTAAGTAAGGTGTATCTGGATGTGGGAAAGGTTCTTGGGAACTGGGCCATAAAAATAACTGATTAAATATTACTTTGTTTAATGGCAAACGGGATGTAGGGCACTATGAATTATAGGAACATATTTCTTAGCATACCAAGGAAGATGTGAGTTAGAAATTTGATTGAGAAAAAGTGTGAGGGTTTGAAAGGGAGACCAGTGTAGGTTTAGGCAAGAGAGAATGTATATGGATCAAGTATTTGTTATAAAATACATATGCCTGTTAGAAGTTTGAAAGAAAAGACAGAAGGCTGTGTGTATCATATACCGGTAAAATCAGCAGCAGCAAAGTGGAAGATATTGACTATCTATGGTGTAGAAGGTAAATTGTTAAGGCGAAGAGTTTTATGTAAGGTAGAAGTGGCAGATCTAAATAATGCAAGAATGGTAGGGAACATTGGAATTTGAGGGTATTTACAGAATGGACTTTTTAGGGTTGAGAGGCAGTGAATTGATCAAATGGTCAAGCGTATGGAATAGGGTATCAGGATGAAGGAAAGGTGATACACCCGAATGCTAGAATTAAATGGCAAACTTTATATACTGTACAGTTGATAGAGGATAATAGAAATTTGATTAACAGTGCAGATAACAGCAACGTTGAAAAGTGGAACAGTGCAGGTTTAGACTAGGAAGAGAGTATGTGCTCGAAATCTTAATTACAGAACTATTGTGTGAGAAGCTTGAGAGGAAAAGGAAGAAGCTGTATTGTGACATTTACGAACCGAGAAAAAGCTTATGGTGAAATTTGTGTAGACACAATATGGAGTATATTGAGGATTTACTAGCGTAGAAGGTAAGGTGGTGAAAGATTAGAAATTTTTATGATAAAAGTATTTCAGTATGTAGATATGAAAGAGTGATTTGGTGTAAAAGTGAAACTGAAACAAGGATGATTAACGTCTTCATTGCCGGTTGATATTTTTATGGATGGACTAATGAGAGATGCCTCGAGAAGTGAGTGCAGAGTGACTGATGTTTGCTGATGAAGGTTGAAAGTGAATATACATGATATGTAATGATTCCTGGGGAACTGTACAAGTACC
>NC_089748.1:78201649-78269149 GCF_040412425.1 Macrobrachium rosenbergii
TAGGGATAATTTAAAAAATCAGTTTTTATGCATTGATCATGAATCCAACTGAACCTGGTTCATAAAAATGACCCACTTTAAAAAGAAAACCAAGCGCCGTACAAAGAAAAGAAAACTTGCAAATATTCAGGATTCTGGGATGTTAGATATGCCTATACCTCTCATTTGATTTACCCATTCGTCTTGAGTTTCCACAAAGTCATTTTCTTGGTCATATTTAATCGAGAGCTCAAAGCAATTATTTAAAGTGTCTTGAGTACCTTCACAAGTGGCATTTTGTCATCAGATGATTTTAGGGAAGGGCGAGGTATAATTTGGGTTACAGCACTGAAACGCTCACATTCTTTATGGACCAATTTCCTTAATACCGGTTCTATTGGGAAAAGAAAATGGCTTTGCGGAGAAATGAGCCCTCATTTTTATCCAGGTGGATCATCCATACTTATGATTAAGGTGGCCCTGTCCGCCAGATGAAAAAGTGTTTTGATGTCATGCTTTGGCGCCAACAGCTGCATTTACTCGCGCGTGACAAAAGCGCATTTGTGAAGCCATGTTTTCCTTTTGTTTTATGGAGAAGGGGACGATCTCGCTGTTTTCCGAATCATCATGATCATCATCATTATTCTTTGCCCTGGCGACATCATAAGGTCGTTACTCATTAAAAGGTCTTTAGGAAGGTGACCCTTAGCAGTCTTCCCGTGGACGTTCTCATAAAGTATTCGTACCTCGACTTCCTGCTCTCAGTAATTTATTTCTGATGGCGTCATTATTCGCTCCCTTTGATGTTATGATCGTATCAGGTGTCAAAGAATCTTTTATCCTTTTCTACTCTCGGACTGTAATGATGATTTTAGGTTGTTAATTTTGGGAGCTGCTTTGAAAAAGAAGTATGCTAATCATTTCTCAATTAAAGGCTATTTATAGCGATACTCGTTCATTACGTAAGCTTGAATCTTAATAAGGTTTTTCACCAAAAAACAGTAACAAATTCTTACCAAAGGAAAATGTTCTACACGAGCATAGCTGTTTCTTTGTGTGTGTGTCTGTGTGGAGCTTTTCGCATAAGGATGAATTAATCCATTTTTCAATGCCGCATATTTCACAATAAGAAAACAGCAGAAAACCTCCCTGAAAAATAAGGCCGTCGGTTGGAATGAGCAAATATATAAGTTTGAATGTTCTTACTGCTTCAGTGCGTGTTGAGGTGATTTTTTACATTCATTGCTTTCATTTCCGGCCCCCTCCCCATTTTAACTCATCCTAATTGGTTATTTGCAATGGGTAATAATTCTAAGAATTTACGCATTATCGATGAATACACGAACAAAAACATTATTTTTATCCAACCACTATTTTTTGAATAATATTCTAACCGGTCATTTTAACATGACAGACCATCCTAAGCTTCTTATTAAAGCAGGACCGTGACATGGAAACTCCTCTTACATGGTTGAAGGGAGTTGACCCAAACTTGGTACAAACGTAGGCCATGATGTGTAAAAGTGCTCTGATGGAGGATGCTGGTGTACTGTCTTTTCTTTTTGTCTATCTGTGCACAACTGTAACCTTGACTATAACATATGAAAAAAAACGTACAATCATATTTGGCATGCAAACTCAACTAATGAAGGTTACTGTTCTTCAGTATAATTGTTAGTCCCTTAGGGACAACATGATGGCTATACCTTTTGGGTTACAACAGATATAAACTTTATACTAGGCACTCATATTCCACTAACGAAATCCTTTTGGTTGACACCTGGTTTCTTGACTTCAGTACTAAAAAAGCTGCCTTAAAGGGAGATGGTGATTATTTTGCTCCAATATTTTTTCTTTCCCTTATTTTCGGGGCACATGTCAGTTTAAAAATTCGTGTGTTAAGAATGTTTTTCCAAAGTATTTTTTGACCTGACATATTTTTCAAAGTCACAGGTTAATTTCGTTCCACACAGAGTTGAGATCTAGTTATTATTTTTAATTTTTAGTATCTCCGAGATAAAAACATTTTAACGATATTGTGAGAAGTCTGCCTTTATTATAGATAGGTAAGAACGAACAAGCCAGATGCATTCAGAGCCAAAGCCTGCAAATTATCATTAAGAGAAATGAAGCAAAAACGAAAAATATTCCATGTTTATTAGTTTCTGTATAAAAAGATTAATTCTGGATTCTGTTTGGAAAGCTTGGGATTTAATTTGCGAAGTGGAAAGCAAAGATAAAAGCAGATGGTAACTATAACTAACAGGTAGCATCCAAGTCAAGCGATGTATATCTTAGATACTGTAGCATACATTTAGTGTTAAATAGTGTTAAACAGTATATATATATATATATATATATATATATATATATATATATTTTTTTTAGTAAACCTAGTGAGTTGATGATCATGACCTTGAAATAAATCAGCTGGTCTTCCGTTAATGCAAGTTAAGAGCCTATTCAATGTGCACCAGTACAGAAGATCGAAATTAAAATATTAAAGTTATTTTTGGTGTAGCAGGTAAACACAGAGTTAAAAATTAGTCTGGCATCGCTGGGAGAGAGATATGTAACAGGTGAATACATATATTTATGTATCTGCATATATTAAGCCACAAATATCATTTAATATCCAGTTCACTGCACCTTGGGAATAACTTACACCCAAGGGGAATTGTAATTGATGAGGCTTCGCCGTTTGGAGGATTCGAACCGTCGCCTGATTTAGAAACAAAGGTAGACAGTGACTTTGACCACCCGGCTATCAAGAGAGATAAGAGCATAAACGATATCACCTTTGCTGTACATATGCCTGTTGAATTCAGGCTCTGGAATTAGAATCTATATCAACCAACCCGTTTCCACTATGATACCTGATTGGTGTAACATGTGGGTAATTATAAATTTTTGTCACTTGTTTTAATTTGGCTATTTTATATGAGTATCGGTTGTCTTTGGTAATTTCCGAGCATATAACGTCACGTTGTCTAAATGTTTACCATGGGATTTGTTGTATGATTTTTCCACGAATCTTTTTCGTAACGGAAATTCTTCGAATTTGAAATAGGTCATCGTGTTGAAGTGCAACAAAAACAAACAGTGATAATAATCGAACTCTTTAAGATTACTTTAACTGTGACTATATTTCAGAGAAACCTTAGCTCAAGTGAAATATAATGATCGAATATAAACCATCTAAAGGATTTGATCTAGTCAAGTCTGAAGACATATTCAAACTAAATGGTAGTATGTGATACGAGAACTCGGAAGATTACCCTACCATTTAAATTCATCAAACGAAAACGTAAAATAGCACTGCTCCAGCCATGTTACATTATCAAGTGGTATGAAATCAACCTGATGGACAGAAGTAAACAAACCTCCTATTCCCGACTTTTCCTGCCTATTAATTTATTACCATATAATTAAATGAAAATCTAAAACAAGCATACTCAAATCCACTTTTCAATATACAGAGGCGTAATGAAGTCAAGGAGAGTCGCCCCTAAGCACCGCCGTTAGGCTCGTTATTTAAACATATGGTGTAATGACAAACACAGGAGCTTCGCTCCTTAATTAATGTATGATATGCAGAAAGAGACCTCGGGCAGCTCTATCATTACGGAGTAAACCTTACAAATTATCATATATGAGTCAAAGTTATTGGCATAACAGATCAGGAACTCGTGTTGGTTTATGCATCACAGGATAATTAGCTGCGTTGTTGTTTTCCTTGTGGTGTTCTCTTTCACGTTATATTCAAGTACGTTGTTGTTTCTGTTTTATAGAATTAGTCGTGAGGAATATTTGATTATATATATATATATATATATATATATATATATATATATATATATATATATATATATATATATATATATATATATGTATTTATATATATATATATATATATATATATATATAATCAGAATACTGGTCATATATATATGCCTCTTAACTTCGCTAATTCTCGCGCTTTTAGATATGCTTGTAACTATTATAAAGGAAGAATGAAGAGCCTGTGTACCTTAATCACAAGGAGGTTGTATATTATATATATATATATATATTTATATATATATATATATATATATATATATATATATAATATATATAATATATATATACATATATATACATATATATATATATATATATATATATATATATATATATATATATATATATATACTGTATGTATGTATGTATGCATGTATGTACACACACATACGTGCCCACACACACACACACACACATATATATATATATGTGTGTGTGTGTGTACGTGTTTATGTGTCTCAAAGGACCCCAATAATAAGCAATGTTCAAAAGAGGAAATTCATCATTCCCAAGCCTTCAGAGACTCGTCTGCCTCCATCTTCAAGGAACTAGATAATGAAGATGGAGACAGAGTTCCTGAAAGCTTGGAAATAATCTACCCTTTTGAACCTTCTGTGTTATTGAAGTCCTTTGTGAAAATAATAACTTTACACAGTGAATTTGTTATTTGATTATATATATATGTATATATATATATATATATATATATATATATATATATATATATATATATATATATATATATATATATTACTTACAGGTGTAGTCAGGGAATGTGATTGCTATCTCTTATTCAGCTTTCAGTGTCATCTAACAGGTTGGACTACACATGTGAAAAGATTAGGAAAGCAATTTAATAGTAAATACAATGGAATTTAAGAGAAATTCAAGGTTTCACTTAATAAATTATAATTAATAAGATCAGAAGAAGTCTACACAAGAGCTGGACAGCTAGCTCTGTGGTACTTTGAGGGATTTGGTGTCATTCGACAGTGGTAGTGTTTAGGCATATTAGGGTGTGCAGATCGAATTTATGCGATGTATATTATGGTGTTGTGCTGATTCTTAGTGTATGTAGTGGGTGATTAGCCCTCGCAAAGTAGGTGGGACGTGGGAAAGAGAAGATATGTAAGTGTTGATTTTTTTTTGGGGGGGATACAGTAATTCCGTGTTCTTTTGGTTTCCTGTCTGAGTGCATTCCCATTTAATTTCCTTTTTTTTTTATTGTTGTTAGGTGTATTACAGTAGGGGCCTAAAGGGGACAAACTGAGTTTAGTTGGTATATTATTTCATTATTTCCTCTCCTCTTTTCCTTCTTTGTATTTTGAATATGTTTATTTTGGTTTATTGTGAGTTTGTCATACTGAGTGAATAAATGTTTCCGGCGCATTACGTACACGCATGCATGTAGCAAGTGTTTTATGGGCAGGGGAGGTGTCGTGACTTCTTTCTGCTGGAGTTAGCATTCCTGACCCAGAGACAGCTGTTGGTCTGTTGTTCCTTCGGGCTCTGCAGGCTCAGCAGAATTGCTTGCATTGCAACGCAGTGGGGGATGTGGTTGGTATAGGGGGGTTTCTTTGGCATCCTCTTCTACCTTTTGCCTCCTCCTCCTTTTCCTCTCCTGTCTTCCTTCTCCTTTCATGTTTGGATGAATTGGGGTTTTCTCTCTGACCTTCAAATGGAAAAGACCTTGTGTTTATCCTTGAACTACATTTTGTGATCAGCTGTTAATTACGTGGCTCTAAAGGGGTGGCTTACTCCCTTAGAGTTCGGTTTATTTTATTGGATTTTTGAGATATCTTTATTTTATTTTTGGGGTTTTGCTCTCTTTGTGTGTGTTTTTTTTTATTATTTGGTGAATTTAGAGAACATTATATGGAGCCTTAGTATCTTATGCTTCTGAGATCAGGCCGGGTTTATTGGCCGACGAAGGAAACTGTGCAAGACGTAGGAAAAGATATGCCTTCGAGAGGGGGCAAATCTTTATCAGACCTGGTTGATAGTTCCAATTTAGGCGTAGTTAAGACGAAAAAGGTCGTCAATATGGCAGGTGATGATGGGGATAAGACATTAATTCACAAAGTCACAACAATATCTGCTGGAATTCAACCATTTCCCAGGTTAGTGAATGGGACTCTTCCTCAACTGGTAGAGATTTTTATTGAGGGGATGGACAGTTACCTCAATGCTAAGAAAATTACAAATGGCAATGAAGCATTTAACGAAGCTCGAGGATTCCTCGCCCTCGACAAGGGGAATATTGGTCAAAGTTGTTGTAGCTATTTGTTGAGCAGGTGTAATACATGGGAGGATCTGAATGGATTTCTTAGAAAAACCTATGGAGCCGTAGAAACTAGGCATGTGGTTCGTGATGTTCGGGCTCTCTTTAAAGTAAGGAAAGGCCAAGATTCGATGGTTGGCTTTAGCTCTAGGCTATACGATCGGACTATAGATTTAGTAAAGAAACTGAGAGGGTCTGATTGGGGAAATGGTGACAATATTTCTTTGGACGACTTAGGGAAATTATTGCACTTCTCATGGCTTCTACACGAGGTCCCAGATGCTATAGTGGATAGTTTTGATAAGAATATAGAGCATACGGCTGATGAGGCGCTGATTTTTTCTCAGGTTCGCAAACACATGTAGAAATGTCTGCAGTTGATAGTACCTTTTTCATTGGGGTACTGAAGGCTTCTTTGGGTATTCCAAAGTACCCACCACAAGGGGATTCAGGTTTTGCCTCTGGCAGTTTTTATGGCAAGGTAGACATTGATAGAAAACCAGTTTTAGTTGCCAGTACAGTGATAGGAACTTCATGGATCGAACGCCACAGTTTTGGTGTTTTAACTGTAACAGAGTAGGGCATACTAAGAAGAATTGCTGAGTTAGATACTGTGCGGGATGCAGGAGTGCGAGTCACTCTTGGCGGTCTTGTCCGTCCCAAAAACAGGGCAATGCTAGACTTCCATCTCAGAGCTTTGGTAATTCCATTAAGAAAGCTCCTCAAGGTGGTTATTCAAAGGTATCTAGGGATCAGCAGAATTTTTGGGAGACCGATCAACAAAAGGAAAAAGGATAATGAACTTTTCTTGTCATGTAGCACTTTGGAAGATGCTCCAAAGCCAAAGCCTGTAGTGAAAGGGACCGTTTCTGGTCCTGATGTTTTAATTTTTATTGATACAGGAGCCTCTGTCAGTTTATTAGACTTTGAATTTTATCCGTCGATGGTTTCCCAGTACCTGTTGAAACCTTCGAATGAGAAGGTGTGATGTTCAGGCTCATATGTTGGATGTTTTAGGCTCAGCTACCATTTGTTTCGCGCTAGGTAATTAGTTAATTAGGGAACCGGTTTTGGTAATTAAAGGTGTTGCCATAGGGAACGGAACTGTTTTGGGTCACCCTGCTTGCTGGCGTAACAAAGTCTTTGTACATACTGGGGAGGGAGATATTACTGTTGGGGTTCCTGGTGTTTTTGTCCTGTATGTGGGTACTAGTGAAATGGAGGGTAATACTTTTATGGATGATAATATGAGTGATATTAATAATAATATGGGAGACACATGATAATATGGAACCTGTGGTAAATAACCAGTTACAAGGTGATACTGAGCCTCATGGAAGAGAGAGTAATTTACATAAAGGTGTTTTGTTTAATGATTTGGTTTTAGAACCAGGTATGACTGGTCTGTTTAAAGTTCAGTTAAAAGATGTAAAAATGTTTAGACAAGTGTGTATAATTGATGAAAGTGAGAAGCTTTCTGTGAATAAAGTAACAAGCACGGGTGTTACTTGGGTGGAATTGTTGAACTGCAATGATTCAGTTAGGAGATATCAGAGGAATACTTATGTTTTAGATTTTGAAGATGGAATGAAGGAGCTGATTCAGTTGCTCTCGTAGGGAATCAAAATGAGTTTTCTGATGCAGAAATGCAAATTAGGAGAAAGGTTTTTAGGGATCATTTAGCTAATGTTGATTATAAAGAATAAATAGGGGATTTAGGTGAGGTTCTGGCGGATTTTTCGGATATAGTCGCCCTCAAATGGGATAAGTTAGGGTTAGCGAATGTGTTAGAACGCAAGGTGCACCTCGAGGAGGAGACTAAACCAATTTTTGTCCCTTTGTATAGGATACCCTTTAAGATTAGAGAGCAGGCTGAGCAAGGAAGAGGAAGGTATAATTAGGCCTAGTTCCTCACCTTTTAATTTTCCATTGTTGGCACTGCCTAAGAAAGGTGGCTTAATCCGTGTGTGTGTGTGTGTGTGTGTGTGTGTGTGTGTGTAGGCTTCAGGAAGGTGAATGAAAAGACTGCCTGACAGGTATCCAGTTGAGTGCTTGCCGGACCTGTTTGTAGAAGTAGGGGGTAGGAATATCTATTTGTTGATTGATCTTATGCAAGGGTTTTTACAAGTTCCACTCAGTGATGAAAGTCAGGAGTTTACAGCCTTCTCCATTCCCGAGGGCCACCATGAGTTTACACAGATGCCTTTTGGTTTGTCAGGTAGTCCTATGACTTTTACAAGATTAGTGAATACAGTTTTGCATGGGTTGCTAGGGAAGTCCGTGTTCGTCTACATGGATGATATCTTAATTGCCACGGATTCAATTGTGGAGCATTTAGAGATGCTAAGGGAAGTTCTTAGGAGACTTAGGTTGGCAGGTTTGAAAATCAATCTGGCTAAATGTGATTTCTTGAAGAAACAAATCGTGTATTTAGGCCACGTCATCTCTAAGGATGGAGTAAGGGTGAATAGGGATAAGAGTAAAGCAATTGTCAATTTTCATGTCCCCAGGACCAAGGAACAGGTATGGTCTTTTATGGGATGGTAGGATTTTTTAGGAGGTTTGTGAAAGGATTTTCCATGTTGTCAGCTCCTTTGGCAGATGTTTTAAGGGGGGATGTACAATTTTTATGGGATGCCTCGCAGCAGTCAGCCTTTCAGAGAGTTAGAGATGCTTTAACGAGTCCTCCAGTTTTGTGTTTCCCGGGATTTTTCGTTGCCTTTCACGTTAGTGACAGATGCCAGTCAGGAGGGAATAGGCGCATGCCTAATGCAGGAATTTGGTGGCAGATTGCATCCCATAGCTTTTTACAGTAGGAAATTTAAGACATGGGGCAGCAATGAGAGATTGATGGCTACAACTAATAAAGAGGCTTTTGACGTTGTATCTAGTTTGGTTCATTTTAAGGTGTTGTTAATGAATAGTGAAGTTCTTACAGATCATAAGCCCATTGTTGGATCTTTTGTAATAATGATCTTTCTCCTAAAGAGCTAGGTGGTTTTTGACAATTAGGGATTTTGATGCAAACTCCAAGTACTTAGAAGGCAGACATAAAGTGGTAGCTGATGCTCTTAGCAGAGGTTTTAGTGATACAGAGGTTACATACTTTAGTAACCAGACTTGTTTTGTTACTTGTGATTCTATAGACTGAGATATTAGACTGGTAGAGAAGAAGCAAGATGAAGATGAGGTCTTAGCAGATGCTAAGGCGTCCTTCAGAGGTGAATTGATTAGGAAGGTTTATAAGTTGCCTTTTTCAGGTCTGGAGTTAGAGGGTAGTTTGTTAGTTAGGAAAGTTAAATATAGGTTAAGGAGTAATGATAACACAGGGGATACAACACAGCTTGTAGTCCTGAAAGTCTTGGTTCCAGTAGTTTTGGAGATAGTGCACTGTAAGCTTGGTAGTCCACATTTGGGGATTGAGAAGACGTTTCATGAGATATGTAATAAATATGTCTGGAAGAATATGTTGTCTTCCGTAGAGAGTTTTCTGAAGGGGTATCCTGTTTGTAATGCATGCAAACCAGCGAGGGTTACTGCTTGTAAACCGGGTTCTTTTCCTATCCCTAGTAGACCATTTCAGAGGGTCCACATGGATATTTTAGGGAATTTATGTGAATCGGGATATGGCTGTAGGCATTTATTAGTAGTGGTAGATGAATTGACAAGAGTGGTGGAAATTTTTCCTCTAGAGCATAAAACGGCAGAAGAAGTAGCTGTTGCATTTTCATTGGGTTTGTTTGTCGTTACGGGTTGCCTGAGGTACTGATTACAGATAATGGGAATATACAGGGAATTTGTGAATAAGACTTCAAAATATCTGGCTGAAGTTATGGGGATACAGAAAGTAACGATCCTTCTGTATAAACCAGAAGCTAATGGGTTATGTGAACGAGCTAATAGGAATGTGCTCGAAGCTCTTAGAACCACTGTGGGTGGCAATGATATACATTGGGACCAGTATATAGATACGGTCCGTCATAGCATTAACACTATGGTCAATGAGCCTGTTCAGGTGTCTCCATTCGAGGCATTGTTTGGTTGCCTGGCGCAAGGTGCATTTGATTTGTTGCCTGTACATTCTCGCAAGTATGATACAGTTAGGTCGTTGATCTCTACGGCAAGAGAGAGACACGCACATCTCAGTAGTAATCTTGAGTCAAAGACACGAGAGATGGTTGAGAGAAGCAATAGAAAATCAGCTGATGTACAAATTGCAGTGGGGGATAATGTGTTCTTGAAGGTCAATGTTAGGAACCAGTTGAGCTATGAACTGGGACCCAAATTTGAGGGTCCATTTAGAGTTATTAAGAAAAAAAGGGAATAGGTTTGTTGTTCTAGATGAAAATATGGGGTTATCGAGGTTAATGCATATATCTAAGATCAAGAGGATAGCTTAATTGTAAAGGGGAGCTTGTGTGTTAATATATTTTTCCCCCTGTTCTCTTTTCCAGTTTGGTTTAAGTGGGTTTACTAGGAGGGTGATTTATGGGCTTTTTAAAATGTGAAGACATTGGTCTGTAGAGTTTCATGGATTCTGGGTGTTTAATTTTAGTATGTTTTTTTTTTTTTTTTGGTGTAATTGTTGCTTTAATTTTTTGTAATTTTATGGGGGTAATCTGTGTTAGACATGGCGCAGAGGTACCGTAGAGTTCTATGGGCATTTTGGAAGTTTTGTGTAAAGTTTATGATATTTTGTATCAACCTGTTGGTGAGCTTGTTATGATTTTGAGGCGATGGTTGCTTTCTTTTATAGGGGGCGCAATGGCCTTACATATGGTATTGATGTTAATGGCATTAGTTGGACAAGTTTCTGTTGGTGGTTATTGGATTTGGAGACAATTGTTCGTTAGCCTTTGATGACGTTACGAGGGTGGAATAATAAATTACAGAAGAGTTATGAGGAATTGAGGAAATCCTTTAATGTGCTGCAGCTTGCTGTTAATGGGATCCAGTGTGACCTAGACATGACTATTGTTTTGTTTACAATGAAAATTACGCTTATTAATGTTGAGAAAGAAACTGAGTCTTTATTCGGTGATATTAAAATTCAGGTTGAAGTGGTAATAGCAGCCTCACATGGGCGTATTTCTGGGGATGTGTTGCCTTTGGGGGTTTTAGAATCTACTTTGAAAAATGCAGCGTATGAATGGGGTTCAAACATATTATTTACTGGGGAGCACTTGTGTAGGTATTATGGGGTTCTGAAGGTGTATTTGTGTGATAAGGGGTTAATTGTTGAAGCGCCTGTTAGCGATAAGAAGCCTTTTCGTAGTTATATCTTGAGCCCCTTTCCTAGTACTTTTAAGGGTTCAGTAGTTACATGGAATGGGAGAGAGACTATGTATATTCTAGGGGAGGAGATTCATTCCTCGGCAGTTGACTATTAGAAATGGTGCATATTAGTTCATGATAGATATGCTTGTGATAGTAAGATTTTTGTTCTAGGGAACGTAGGCATAATGGGGTGCGAATTAGAACTTGCTGATGATGAGACTCCTTTACATTGTGACTTTACCAAGTTCCCTTGCAATTATCATGCGACCTCTGTAAAAACGGTTCGGCGATCTACTGCGCCAGATGCATGATCTCCACCATGTGTGGTGATGCTACTGATCCGTTACTACTGCGAGGATCACTGCTCTTCGATGGCTCATGCAGAGTTGTCTCAGAATGGTTCCTGGTGTTAAGCAGACGAATCTACAATTCAACGACCAAGTTCTTTATTAAGCACTTACACGGAAACCACAGCGTGATGAAGGTTCCACCAGTTGAGGAGGTGATTATGTTTCCTCCAGTCACTGAGGATGGGGAGGACGAGTTCGTCTTTCCCAAACACTACACTCTTCCCAGTATTATGATTTTACTGGCCATATTAATTATCATCATGTGTGTGGCCATAAGCACCAAATATGGGTGCAAGCGTTGCGTGACACAGAAGAGCCTGTAGCAGAGATTTTACTGGGAGTGACACATGGTGTGGCCAAATAATTTTATAATGTATTTTTCTTGCTCGTGCCGAGTCTTGGTCATACCAGGAGTACGACAGTGGTGGCCGAGCTATGTTGAGAGCTCCTATAAAATAAATAGTATATAGTTTTGGAGCATTGAAATGTATGTCATATGATCCTTGATGGAATGTGCGACAGTGTTAAGCATGTTTAAGAAATCTTGGGGCGAGATGAACACTTGCGTCAGCGTGTACCGTGCTGTTTGTAAACTGTAGTTCTCGCGATGTACGAAAGGAATCTGGATCTTGGAAATCTAGGTGCCTCACATAGGCCCGAGTGTTGACCCTGTTGACCTGTATTGTGTCATGGGATCTCCACGTTACAAGGGAGTGGCGGGAGAATGTTCTAGAATTATGAGTGTGCACGTAAGTCCGCTCAAAGGGGGGTCATTGAGGGGTAATATATTCGAATCTCGAGTACAGATGAGGGATTCGGGCAGTAACTTAAATTGGTGAACGTTCTGCCTGGTGAGGGCGCTAGACTTTTGCCAGTAAAGGTGAGAAGTGATCTTTTCATTTTAAAATGCCCGATTGGACATTGAGTTAATTGTGTACTCTGTTGGTTTCATTGACATTTTATTATTGAATATTTTTCCCTCTTTATTGTCTTGCATATTTACCATGTATAACCTTTGGCATGCGTTGGGTGATTTTGGTAACATGGGAATGCTCCCATTTATGCATTTATATGCCTTTGTGCCTTATTTTAAAGGTGACCTTTTGTTTCAGACGGATTTGTTAGTGGTCACATGTTAAGGGAATTTCTGACATATAACTATGACTTCAGTCATGACAGACTTTGACATTATTTTTGGGAGTATGCAAATGATTGGTGTCAAAATGTATTTACCAGTCCGAGAGTTTGATTTTTCATTTACTTTTTTTTGCCAGAAGTTAAGGACAGTCTTGGCCTTCTCTTCTTTAATTTTGTTTTTGTTTTATCATGTTAAGTTTGGGAATAGAAACTGTATTTTGATAGAACATGAGTTTCGTCTAGCCTTAGTCTAATTTAAGCTATGACATGAGAGGGAGGGGTAGGAGATGAAAACTGACATTCCTAGGTTGACTTCGATGAGCAGGATGACGCTGTTGACTTTAAAGGTAGGTTGTTTCTTGTGCTTTGAGATTTAGGATTTTGGTTGTGGAAGAAGTCTGGAGAAGGATAAAACATATATATATATATATATATATATATATATATATATATATATATATATATATGTATGTGTGTGTGTGTGTATGTATGTGTGTATATATGCAGTATATATATATATATATATATATATATATATATATATATATATATATACATATATTTATATATATATATATATATATATATATATATATATATATATATATATATATATATATATATATATATATATATATAAATATACAGTATTATTATATATATATATATATATATATATATATATATATATATATATATATTATATATATATATATATATATATATATATATATATATATATTATATATATATATAATATATATATATATATATATATATATATATATATATATATATATATATATATAGTATATATATATATATATATATATATATATATATATATATATATATAGTATATATCAGTATATATTAACTTTGGTCAAATCTATCAGTCTCGCTCTGCTGTTTTGTTGTCATTGAGAGGTGTCGGTCCATGGTCGGGCTGAAGTCGTAGGCACAGTTTAGAGAAATAACCCAGAATACAAAGTTTCCAAAAGTTATCATTCTAATTTGTGTAAAAACAATTATATGTCACTAAATATTAGTCATCTTAATTCCATATTTTCAGGTTTCTTTTTTTTTTTTTATTTGGAGGAGCATTCTTTTCCCCCCTTTCTTTATTTTTTCCCATTTTTATTGTTTTTTCTTCATTTCATGCCCGAGTGCTCCCTTATCGTAATTTTAATGTATGTACTTCCCCAACTTTAATTTTCTGACATTTTTTTCTGTTTTTAATATGTATTGAGAACCCTGAGTTACCCGAACAGTTTACCCTCACTATTTATACTTTCTTATGTCATTATCATTATCATATTGGTTTTATCTGGACCCTTTTTATCCCCTCCGTGCGTTTCTCTGTTCCTTTGTATTTTTGTAATTTTCCCACCTTTCTTATCGTTCGATTCACCCTCTTCTTATGAATCCACATCAATCTTCACGCTTCATTTTTATACCATTTTCACCCCTTTCTATCTGTCTTCCTTTCACCTCTCTCTCTCTCTCTCTCTCTCTCTCTCTCTCTCTCTCTCTCTCCTCTCTTTCTTTCTCCCCTATCCCTTCCACCGTCCTGTCTCTATCTCCCTCTCCAGGTTTTATTTTTATCTCATTTTCTCCCCTTTCTATCGTCCTTTCACCTCTCTCCCTTCTTTATATTATCCCTCTCCCTTCACCCTGTCCCTATTTACTCTCTCCCTCTCCTTTCATGATCGGTCCTTTTCCCCTTCAGGGCATTAGAAAAAGAAAAAAGTCAGAAAGAAAGAAAGAACGTGTTGGGTAGGAGGGGAGAACCCTCAACCTGCCACCACCCTCCTGGTTTTGCCCTCGGGAAGTGCGTCCCCGTCCCAAGATGAGTTTTCTCTCACCCATGGGAATGCTTCTTTCAGCAGGAATTGTCCTTCGAAAGTAATGTTACGGGGAATTTATTAGCGCTTCTTTCAGTGAAACTGTCGTTATGAAAGAAGTATTGCGTGGAATTTATCAGTGCCTTGCGGAGAAGACTGCTGGTTTTTTTTATGATGTTTTTTCTGAAGTGGAAATACTCCTTGTGAAAAATATTTTTGGAAATTCTGTTTTTTTTTTTTGCAGAAAATGAAGATATTTAATTTCTTCTCTGTGCAGTTTTATTTAATTTCTTCTTTGTGCAGTTTTCTTACGGATAAAGAATTTCATCGAGATTTATTAGCGTCTGTTTCGTGGTAAACAACTTTTAAAAGAAATTTGTGGAATCTAAAAAAAAAAAAAAAAATATGAGAGTTTGATTAGCTTCTCTTCGATAAGAAACCTTCGTTAGGAAAAATAACATAGTGATTTTATTAGCATGTTTGAGTTGTGCACGCATACAAAAACATCTTCAGGGAAAATTTCTATTAAAATGAAGGATTTTTGAAGAATCGTAGCACCTCTTCTTCCATTTACCAGTGTTCTGTATGAGTAACATTTCGTGGCACTAACAGGCTTTCATCACAGTAGCAGTCGGCCAGTAGATGCAATATTTTGAGCAGGTTATTGACTTTACATTGATGTATGAATATTCACATGATATTTTCCTTCACACCTGATATGCTTTCAGAGGAAATTAGCAATCGAAAGGTTTCCGAAAATTGACTGAAATTTCATTCAATAGAAATTGCTTTCTGACCGAGATATCTTTGGGAATTAGTTATTCTTTATGTGAAATTTTCCTTTCAATTATGCATTTTGGGAACTTTACTGGATTTTCTTTCAGCAGAAATTGCTCTCTGATTGAAATATTTCTGTGGAATTATTTTGGTGAATTTATTGACGTTTCTTTCATTGAAGATTTTCCGTCGAAAGAAATATTCAGTGGAATATGTTATCGTATATTTTAATGATTATTGTCTCTTGAATTAGTTGTTTTTGAAAATTCAGTACAAATTGGTTAGCGAAATAAATAAACATAAAATTTTAAAACTAATTAAACATCGAATTTTTTTGACTAGTGATGATTATCTTTTGATAATCATTACTAGTAGTAAGAGAAGCAGTAACGTTTGGGTAACATATTAGTGGTAGTTGTGATTTCTGTAGTTGTTACATTTCAGCTTTGTAGGTTTAGGCTGAGGAATGTTTTGATAGTTCGGTATCGTCTCATACTAAGGTTTTTCACGTGTTTTTGGATTCCATTACAGTACTTCTTGATAAGATAAGTATTTGTCTTTTGTATGAAGAATAATACACTATGAACCAAGAGTATTCTTTGTGTATTTTTTACCTTGACCTATTTTCCAAGATCACATTCTCTGATTTTAATGAAACTTAACAAGTTTGTATCTAGGCTATTTATGAATATTTTCACCAAATATTTTTTAACGTTCTTTTTTTTATTTTTACAAGTTTATATATAGCCTACATTCTTTCATTTTCTTCAAATATTATGTGATCATTGCTTATTTTTTAAGGTCATGAATATACGTCAGTAGTGTATTTTCCCCAGATTAGGATGGTACTTAGTAAGTACCTTGGAGATAAATGAATTTTTAGTTCAAATATTTCTTTTAATCTTATCTTAATTTTTAAGGTCTCAAGTCAGTTTAAGTAAAAGTTTACCTTGATTTATTTTTAAGGTCATAATACATGTCTTCTAGATCATAGATTCTATATTAGGCAGAGGCATCTGGTGTCAAAAGACTGTCAGAACACAATAATTAAGTTCAGTGGGTGTCATGGCAGATTTTGGTGGGCAAGGTATTTTCCCCCTTCTTACATGCTAAGATCTGTATTATTCTTTCAACCACTTGTATTGCCTTTTAATTATTTTCTGAAATAAATAATTGTTATCAGTGACTTCTAAAGTTTCAAGGGCAATTGCATTTTGTTTGTCTAATGGTGGTATCTGTTCACCGGAGATTTATACTAAATGTTATTCCTAGTCGCCTTTTTCCACTTTTCTCTGATTTAGGATGAAACGTGGGAGGTTGTTGATTGTCTTTGATAATTATTTGTTTTACATTTTTTTGTTTTAACTATGATACTTACAGACCTTTGGTCTTCCGAATCCGACAGTGTATCAAAGTCATTGTTTTAGGTAGTCCTTTTTTTTTTTTTTTTTTTTTACGACGATCGACTTCGTAAGGTCACAGATCAGCACAGAGATAAACTTTTTTTTAATGTATTTTTGTAGGAAAGGACCTTGAAGGTCTGTGAATATTTATGCCAAGTATTTTTTCAAGTCACGGGTAAGTTTAAAAGTCAACATTGTGTTTCTCTCTTTGATATAACATGGTAGTTTCCTTTTGGGGGGTCGACGATTATTTCCCCAATTTTTCCGGTTTTGATGTGACTTATCAGATAAGTACCTGGGGGATATTGCTTATTTTGCAGTAATGTCTTTTCTCGTCTCTTTTTAGGGGCACAGGTAAATTTGGAGACCATAATATTAATATTAATATTAATATTAATATTAATATTAATATTAGTTCTGTATATCTAAGAAATTTATTGATAAAAGTTTCAGGCCTTTATAGTCTTTATAAGGACGTAAATCAAGAGCAGCTTTGCCTTCATTGCTTGTGCAGGTGAGCAGTTGAAGTTTGCATCGACAGTTTTTTTTTCAGACAGCTATATTGTCTCATCCCAACCTGATTCCCATTAAAAAATACAGAGAACTTGTCGTAGAAATAAAGTGTTATCGAGGTATTCATATCATTATCACGCTTGAAATAAGCGTAAACATCACAGATTCAGTAACTACTCTGCTGTTCTGTTATAAGGTAATTGAAGCCTGTCATGAATGAAAGAAAGTTTTTCGACCATAATTCTATTTTAATGCTTAAAGGTCATGTTTATTCTTATATCTGTGACATGGGCTTTCATTCATGCCTCAGCATAAAGGTGAGGTGCTGTTACACTAACCCTAGTTTGTTGTACAGGTCGGGCAGTCTTTGGTACAATATTTTACCTGGGAGTGTTTTGCTTTTTATGATGCTTTTCCGTTATTGTGGATCACATTGCATTTTTCCAGGAAACGCTGGCGTCCCATTTCCTGTTCATCTTCAAGAAAACTGAAGAAAAACTTCTTTACGTATGTATATTGCTCCCAATACGAAAGTATTTATTTTCTATTTCTTTTCTTTTTTGTCGCCTCTCTTTTCCATCCATTTGTACGTCCCTCTCCCCTCCGACACGCATCTCTCCATAAAATGACACAACAACTGCGAACGGCATTTAATTTTCTAGCAAACAAACCTCTCCCCATAACAGCCAATAGTGTGTCTATTGGACACCAGCCTCTATTTTACATTTTAATCACTCCTTTTTGTGCCAGTCACGCCCCCTTACAAACCCTCCCTCCCTCCCTCCCTCCCTGCTGGGTCCCTTCAGCCATAGAAAGGAAAAGGGGAAAATGCATTGGTTCCCTCCGTCAAGCCGATGCCATTATAAATGTATATAGGGTAAATGGTGGTAACATTGTGTAATAAAAAGTGAGTTGTGGATTTTGAAAGGGGTGAGGGTAAGTGAGGGGACTAGTTTGGATTTTTTCTGTTTGGGGAGCTCGGAGAGTGTATGTTCGTTCTCTCTCTCTCTCTCTCTCTCTCTCTCTCTCTCTTGAAAAAAAAATCTCCTTTTACTCTTGTGGAAACATTTAAACGAAAACTCGTACTGACAAACATGCAACCAGTAATATCTCTCGTTTCAAGTGACATGTCTGTGACAAGTTGAGGTAACTGTGACGATTGCATTAGAGGTAGTTTAGTTATACTGCGGAGAGAAACTGAATTGTCAGCTGATCAAATCTTGACTAAATACTAAAACTATTTCCTCAAGAACGGATATTCCCTGTGAAGTAATTAAATCATACATTTAATTAAAATATTAAATATTGATTTTTGTAAGTACTTTACCAGAATCTCGCGTTTTTTTACAGATCCAAGTTACTAAGGATTTTTTTTATTAAGTAACCTGTAATCACTAATTCGGAGAAAATTAAAATAGTAATACGCTGGGTAAGAATTAAAGAAACATGAAGAGGATCTACCACAACAACAAAAAATAGCAATAATAGGTATTATTGTGAATATTACTGTATTTAAAAAATCTGTAAGTAAGAGTAGTTTTCGGTTTTGGAATTCTAATGTTTCCTACTTAAAAATAATAAGCATTTCGTGGCTACGGAACATTTGCGGGAGAAATTTGTAGACAGTGAAAAATTCATTTGATCCATGTGTAGAGGGCGTGAAAGAATATTACATAATTTGTTGAGATAATTGTAAAAAAATGAACATTTGCAATAATAATGCAATTTGTTGACATTCAGGTTCATTTACGAAGATTATGAAAAAGATTTTTCAAGAATGTGGATGGGGCAAGTGAAAAAATTGATCTGAAAATAAAGTTATATGTTTGATTATTTTTATCACGTATGTGTTTATAGCAGATGTAAAAATATCGGATCGTGACACAGAAGTTGAAAACTGGATCGATAACGTAAGCTTCTGATCTGAGTAGGTATTGCTGATGTGTGCAAATGAGTGAGTCTGGCATGAGGATAGTAAGTAGCAATGGATTGCTTTTATAGAGAAAATCTTATTTAAAATTTCCCTTACTCGTAGTGCATTGTGCTAGTTACAGAAAATAATAGTAAAACAGAACACGCTGCCCCTAACAGATATTGTGGATAATAATAGAAAAGAGTGTGTTGAACATTAGAGGGTAGTGTATAGAAAGGCATGAAAAACTTGTCTCAGACTGTAGATGTAAGGTTTGGATAATATGACGGAATTCTCGGGTAAGAGTCTCTTGAAAAAAATTAAGAGGGAATTTTAAATGAAAATAAAAAAAGGAGTTAGACTAATTAAAAGAGGAAATGAGAATTTCCCTACAAAGCACGACAGAAAAACCTTAGTTGCAATGAAAACATTTCGTGGAATGTGTTAAGGGTTTTTTGAACGTGAGGTGAAAGGGAGAAAAAATAACTAAAATGGTGTATGTCTGATTTAGGAAAGTTTAATTAAATAAATAAAGGGTCACAGTTTTGGAATGGAAAGGAATAATTGTTCAAAAAGCACGAGAGTAGAGGTATTTTATGTTGAAATTATTTTTTGTTGATGATGAGGCTTATCATTATTTTTGTTATTGTTATTATTAGGGTCGGATTAAAACATCTAAGGCCTTGATCACAGCCCATTGTTAAACTGAAAAAACATTAAGATTTATTGTGCTAAATGGAAAATAATATAATAAGAATTCTGTTTTGTTTTCCAAAAAGCTCATTCCGAGAGCAGACCACAGAGTTGTATTAAGTAAAACGAGAACAATAGGAAAATACGAGTATTAAAATTTCCCGGGTAAATCCGCGCTGGAAAAACACCATGGGGCCGATTTCTTGTGGCATGCGAGGTACGAGAGATTATTATTATTATTATTATTATTATTATTATTATTATTATTATTATTATTATTATTACCACCTCATTCTTCCCGCCGTATACCTTGTAGTATTATTTCTTTCTGTAGAGTCTGCTAAGTCCAAATCTTCAAAGACAAATGGTACTCTTATTGTCGAGGGGATTTCATTTTTGTTTTGTATTAAAAGAAGCTCCCGAACACCATTTGTATATGCTTTTTTTTTTCAATTACTCTTGGAACCGTCGTTCCACCGTTATCCTTAGTTTCATGTCTTTTTTTTCCTTACTTATACATATTTGCATGTCACATTCAAAGTAATAACTACTTTCTACGTACGTAGATTTTATTTTATTTTATTTTTTTTTTTTATCGCCGCTTAAGCCTTCATAATTCTAGATCGACTAAAGGCCTGCTCTACATCCCTGAAATGTAGCCGTCCCCTTTCAGATATTTCGAAGTATTTTTTTTAAGTTTCTACGGATCTGAAAGTTTAGTTTTCATTGATATTTGGTTGCTGAGGCTGTAAACTATATCTTGCTTCTTCAGCTTGCAGGCTGATTTCTTTTATCCTCTCTATATTGTTTTCTAGACTTGAGAGGTGTAGCATTCAGTCTGTTTAGAAGGCAAGACAAGTAGCTTCTGTTTCAAATATTTAGACACAAAAGGAACAGGGGCTTACTTTAACAGTCTGCGATTTTTCAGCAATAATTGAAGATAAAGGTTTAAAAAAGTAAGGTTTGAAACCACGTTCGTTCCTGTTACCTAATAACACTCGCTCTCCTTTTATTATTACGCTGACATTAAGAACATGAGGAAGCGCAGTCAGTAACCCAGATAAAGAAAAAGACGAGTGTCCTTCTAATCGTATACGATTTAGAAAAAAAGTTAGATTATTTCATTTTTTTATTTTGACATTTGCGTCACCTTGGATGAGAAAATGGTATAATTTTCAACTTGATTAGTATTTCAGTAGCTAATTCCAGAGAATAGAAAAAAATCATGATGATATTTATGGACGAATTTGATATGCGATGTGACATTTTCCAAATATTTCTCTTTATAAATGTAATCTTTTATTATAGGGAATGAAATATTTTTTTGTGTGATAAAGTATGTTAGTATTTATTTTTTGTATTTATGATTTATAAGTCCATTAATTTCATGAAAACGTGCAATAAAAGAAAATGGCGTGATGTTTTATTGAAGTGTCCCCTCTTTTAATTATCAATTCATATGTTAACTTGCAAACCATGATGTCAAATAATTTTACATGTCCTCTAGTTTGTATTGTAAAGAGATTTTTTACAAGCCTCAGAAAATTGAAAATACAGGCTGCAAAAGAAATGTCTGGGGAATGTGTCGGAAAATGATAGGTACTTTTCCAAGATTGACACCTTCATTCAAAATCTTTAGACACCCCCATGCCGACAAAACACTGTATAATTGCTCGGTGTAACATCAGACGTTCATAAGTTCTAGACAGGCAAATATGCCTAGCTAACTAGAGCTACCTTCGTAATTTAATGGAACTTACTTCAGTTTTTTCAAGTTTCGTTTTACCACCATGGTGTCGGTTAGTTTCATTCCATCATTACGAGACAAGTTAGAAAAAAAAAAGAAGCATCAGTGCTTGAAACAAGGTACGATGTTGATCTAAATGTGTACTATGACAAATGACTTACTGTCATTTAAATTCTTTTCGTGTATTAGACAAACTCGGGGGACGCATAAAGATCGCGCGATATTAACAGATTAGAAATCTTATAGATATACGTTATAATACACACATATGTGTATATATGTAGTTATATATATATATATATATATATATATATATATATATATATATATATATATATATATATATATATATATATTATATATGTATATAATTATATATATATATATATATATATATATATATATATATATATATATATATATATATATATATATATATATATATATATAATATATGGATATATATATATATATATATATATATATATATATATATATATATATATATATATATATATATATAATCTTGAAAATATACCCAACGCAATAAATGGTTTTGATTGTGAGTTAGAATAATATAGCTGAAGTAATCTGGGTGTCGTAGGATAAAACTTAGGCTACAAATAGGTTAGTACATTTCAGAATGTTTAGACTATACGATCACTTACGATTTGAAATGCTATACTTATTCTGAACGAGTAGGAATAAATTGGTGCCGTGACCAGGATCGTAGAATTTGATTGTTAAAGCAGTGATATGCATAGTGTTTATGAAATTTTAAAGATTATTTTAACATTTGGCGATAAAGCTAAAGATGGTAGGCTGATGATGTTGGCCATTTTTAGAGCTAGCCACGTGTTAGCCTGAAATGAATAAGTAGTAAGATCAGTCAGGTCAGTCACCACCTAGCCTAAACTGTAGATGCATATGCTTTCAGTCAAGATTGGTAAATACCAGGTTGTGCTCACGCCAACCCAGAAAATTAGGTTAAGTTATGTTAGGTGAATGATGGTTGATGCATTTCTACTTTGTAAATTGCTTATTTTTTCCTTCGTCTTTGTAAATTGTAAGGTAATGAAGAAAGGAAATATTAATATAAAATTATTTTTTGAAGTTTATGCTAAGTTTTGAGATAAGTGAAATTTAATTTGAGATAAAAACCTATGTTGTACATTGTATATATGTATGTATGTGGTCAAGGGCACATTTATAATATAACTGGCAGTGATCTTCCACTGATTGATTTGAAGAGGTATGGCCAACTTCTAAATATTATATTTGCTAGTGCAGTATATATATTTGTATGGGGCTAGCACTTTTTAGTATTAAGAACTTATATATTTTGGTGTTGATAAATTATGGTCTAAGATGTCTGACATGAACAAATTAAAGAGGAGACAGGGTGGTTTTAAGTCTGTGATAACTAATTGGTCAAAAAAGGTTGAAACCACTATTGATACAGGTGGTATCAATAGTATTTCTTCATTGAGAGACTCCTTAAGGGAATATTTTCAGAAAACCCAGGAATTGGATAGTGAAATATTGACTCTAATGGATTCTGGAGGACAACCTGACCAACATATGAATCAAACGGAATATAGCCTAAATGTAGGCACTGAAATTCATAGATTAACTCCTCCATCACAAGTCTTCTAGCTGTAAGGGGTGAACCTAGTGCACTGATATTGCCTGTTAAAGCTGGTGTAAAGTTACCTAAATTATACCTCAAACATTTCGATGGTGTTGTATCGGAATGGAATTCATTTTGGGAACTTTATGAAGTATCAGTATACCAACGTACTGACTTTGAGAAAATACAGAAGTTTTGCTATTTGAATGGCGTATTAGAAGGTGAGGCTCTGGAACTGATATCTGGTTTTGAATTAGAAGGTGATAAATATTTGCAAGCAGTGGACTTGTTAAAAGAAACCTATGGCAGAAAAGACAAAATCAAGTTGTGTTTAGTTAGAAAACTCTTCCAAACTGAGACTCCTAATGCAGATGCAGAATCACTACAAGGTTTCAGGGCTCAATTTGCTCTACACCAAACTGCCTTGCAGTGTATGTGAAATAATAAAAGAAAGGTGTGGAGAAGATTGACTTAAATTTGATACCTTTAAAAAATATCTTGAAGAAGAAATACACAATTTAAGGGCTTTTCCACAGACCGAACCAGTGAGTGCTAATACATTAACAACATTATCTGCTTTCACAGTAGAACAAAAAATGAAAAAAAAATCAGTAAGGCCTGAAGAAAATACAAACAAAGCCAAAGTAATCCAGGCTAGGGGATGTGCACTTTGTGGAGGCAATCATATATGAACACCTTGTAAATCCTATGTAACAAGAGGAGGAAGGATAGAACGACTTCGAACTCTGGGCATGTGTTTCATATGCGCATCCAATAAACATTTCAGTTCCGACTCTGACAGGCAAGGTTGTAACAACGGCTGCACTGCTAGACATCATGGTGCCATATTTAATCAAAACCAATCAAATAAGTCTAAGGTAGGTGGGGTACAAGTTGGAACACTCTCTCTGAAAAGTACAGCACAGGGAAATAAGAGGGCTAGGAAGTCAATCTTATCTACAGCCACAATAACCCAGAAAGGTAAAAGAGGGAAAGAGAGGGTTGCTGGAGACCTGTGTTGAGAGATCATTTATAAAGAAATCTGCTTTTTGATGGACTCCACTATAAGAGCAAGGGTTGAGTTGAAAATGATATCATTGAGAGGTTATTGGTAGAACCAGAATATGCAAAGAAATTCAAACCAGGTTGTAAAGTCACCACATCGGCGCCAGGATATGAAATGTCTCTGTGAACATTTTCTTCAAGCTCAATTAGTCACGCCCTAAAACGTGCCAGGTCACTTTAGATTAATAAATATGGAGACTGTATCCATATTGTAGCTCTGTATGTTTTGTATTGTAATTTGTACTCGTTCAGACGAGTTGTTTATTGTTTCGACCTCAGGTCAATATGTCAAAGAAATTGATCTGTAATAAGAAGAACTTTTACCTGCTCGTTTCTTTGACACCTACAAGGTCATTGTGTAGAACGAAAATCAGCTTGGTTGATAAAGATTTTGATCTACCCATAGAGAAACAATCACCTGTAGAATTGTTAATAGGGGTTGACAAAGTGTACAACATTTTACATCTGGGGTTTAGGAAATCTGAAAATTTAGTATTGCTACCAGCCATATTTGGTTACGTAGTAACCTGAACCTGTAGTTCTTCTCCCACCAAGGAGACTCATGTTTCCATTTTAAAACTAACAGTGGAAACCGACGACATAACTACGACTGAAGGGACTACTCATTTAAAGGATCCAAAGGAAAATCTTGAAACTTTATGGAGTTTAGATCATTTAGGCATTGACTGCAGTGATACAATGGCACAGGAATGGAAAGTATTGGAGAACTTTGAGAGTATTGTAACCTATTCTAGACATGACAAACAGTATGTCGTGGCGTTGCCTTGGATTGGCAATACAAGGAGATTAACTTCCAACCTTGGGTTGGCTTTGAACTGATTAAAGCAACAATGTGTCAACTTACGGAAGGACACTCAGTATCTAGAACACTACCAGAAAATCCTGAAGGATCAGGAGGATAGGAGATTCATAGAGAGAGTGGAATATTTTAAACTGAGGAAGACTGTCATATCTTGGCCCATCATGGTGTTAAAAAGGACAGTGCAACAACCCCTATTAGGATAGTATTTGACTGTTCTGTCAGACGGGAAAAGTGGGTTAAGCTTGAACAATTGTTTGTGGATGGGACAGCTGACCTATTTAAAGTTCTGTTGCAGTTTAGAACAAAATCGTTTGCCTGCATGAGTGACATAAAGAAGCCATTTTTAATGGTGCAACTTAGGGAAGAAGATAGAGGCTATACTAGATTTTTATGGTTGGAAGATCCAACAGACCCTAACAGTAAATTGTTGGTGTATAAGCTTCGAGTTGTTTTATTTGGAGCTACATGTTCCCCCTTTCTGCTGAATGCAACGATTAACAAACACCTATCTATGATCGAAGGTGAAGTAGAAAGGATGAAAGAGGACTTACAGTTCACCAGCAATGATAATGATGAACTGGTAAATTTTTTCTTGGAAGCAAATAAGATATTTGCTCAGGCACAATTATATCTGCAGGAATGGATGAGTAATAATGACTCATTGCAAACTATAGCTAGAGCATATGGGATCAGTGCCAAAGAACAAACAACTCATAAGGTCTTAGGTCTGAATTGGGACAAAGAGAAAGATACCTTGACATTACATCCTACTAAGATAAGTAAGTCCAACAGACTAAGAGAGAAGTGTTGAGAACTGTTGCACAGATTTATGATCCATTAGGAGTACTTCTACCTGTTGCTGTATATATACCTGCAGAATTTGTGGAAGCAGCAACTGGATTGGGATGAACAACTCCCAGACCCACTACAGAAACAATGGGTTGAGTTATCGGAAGACTTAGAAAAATTGCTTGATATATCCTTTCCTAGGAATACTAGCCTAGGAGAGTGGCACTGTTTACACATATTCAGCGATGCCAGTGAATTAGCATATGGTTGAGAGTAATGCCCCTTAAAGAATTAACTGTTCCAAAACTTGAGTTGATGGCATTGTTGCTAGCAGCAAGAATGGCCAAATTTATTGAAGAATCCTTTGAGAAGGATGAGTTTGTTGAACTGTTCATTTGGTCGAACAGTAAAATTGCCCTAAGTTGGCTAGTATCGAAAAGTGTTTCCCTCTGTATTTGTGAAAAATAGAGTACAGGAAATAAACTCTTTCATTCCAGAGGCAGTCTTGTCCTATGTGCCTACAGATGATAATCCCAGTGACTGGTTGACACATTGGAAAAGGACAGAAATGATCTTGGATAGTTCTCTCTGGTGGGAGAGACTGCCCTAGTTAAAAAATTCCCCTTTGCCAATATATAGGTCATGGGTCAGTGAATCACTTGTGCAGAGTAGGGAAGAGAACAATTTGGTCAATACTGTAAAGGACAACCTGAATGGTGATACTCACTTGGTGAATTGGGAAAGATTCACCAAGGTTAAAAAGGTCTATAGGACCACAGCGTGGATCCTACCATTTTTGAATAATTGTAGGAGTTCAACCAATATGAAGAGAAATGGTGAATTGACCTTGGAAGAACTTCAAGAGGCAAGGACTAAGACTATTGCCCTCATGCAAAAGGAATTTTTCCAAGAGGAGTATGAGTTTGATGAAAGGGGTAAGAAAACCAGAACTAGCTCCTGTACACCAGTTGAATCTTTACCTGGACAATGGGGTAATAAGGTGCAAGGGTAGACTAGAGCACACACAGTTACCTGAAGCTGCTAAGTTTCCTTTACTACTGCCAAAGAGTTGCGATGTTACTTGGGTAATTATTAAAGAACATCATGATGCTAATGCTCATATGGGTGTAAATGCAACTGTGGCAAGTATCAGGCAAGAGTCCTAGATCCCACAGCTAAGGCAACTAATTAAGAGAATATTACACCATTGTGTTATTTGTAGGAGAATGCAAGGGAGGCCATATAGGCCCAATATACTTCCTCCATTACCTGAGTTCAGGGTGCAATGTAAGCAACCTTTTAATACCACAGGCATGGACTACACCAATGCATTATGGGTTTAGGGAAATGGACAGAGCCCTGAGAAGGCTCATACTATTTAATTTAAATGCCTGATAACCAGAGGCATACATGTGGAACTGGTTGATAACCAGTCCTGTGACTCGTTCCTCATGAGTTTCAGAGAGTTCTGCAGTAGAAGAGGTTTCCTAGCACTCATGTTGAGTGACAATGCCACCACGTTTGTAGCGGCATCAGAATATCTTAAGACCAAGTTGGAGAATCCCAGGGCAATCAACATCTGTTAGATAGAAAGTGTAACTGGAAGTTCATTCCTGCGGTACCATGGTTTGGTGCTATATGGGCAAGGCTGATAGGACTTCTTAAGTCATGCCTAAAAAAGATGGTAGGCCAAGCCTTACTCAGTTTTGAAGAACTGACCTGTATACTGGTAGAACTAGAAGGAATTATTAATGATAGACTTAAGTTACATGCCTGGGAATTTGAATCAATTGGAAATTTTAATCCCTAGCCATTTGATTCTTGGAAGAATGCTTAAGTCCTTCCCAAGAGAAGTAGTAAATTGGGAAGAGATCCCTGGTGACCCTACCTATGGATGGAGAGAGTTCACCGTGAAAAGATTCCTGTATGCATCCAGGTTGTGTGACAACCTGTGGAAAAGATGGGAGAGTGAGTATTAACAACGTTGAAAGAGACCCAACGAGTAGGAACGATGCATGGTTCTTGGCCCAGGATAGGGAAAGTAGTCCTCATTCATGATGAGGGGATCAAGGAGCAAGTGGAAATTGGGCCAGGTGATCAAGTTACATATGGGGCGAGACAAGGTCCCAAGAGTGGCTACTCTAAGAATGGCCCATAGCCAGCTAATCAGAGCTGTGGCAGGAGATAGGATAAATTAATCCTGCGACAAAAGACATTCATTCAAGAACCCACCCGAGCAGAAGGGCTGCTCAAATAGCTGCAGAATCCAGATAGGCATTGATAAGAACGGGACTATTGTAAATAATGTATGTATAAGTTTTTCTTCTTCAAGAGAGACTGTACTTCTCAAATTGTTGTATGGTTTTGTGTGTCTTCCTTATTCACGTAAAGTGGAAATGAGTATTATGTGGAAGAAAGATGTTATGTTTTGTTGTATGTGTTTAGCTGTGAAAAGCATTGTTTGGTTATTTCATGTATTAGATTGTAAGTATACGTGTAATGGTGCTTAAGTATCGGTCGCCGGTTGTTTGTTGGTTCGGTTGTAAGTCGAACGTTTGGTGTTGGTCAACGACGGTCATGAAAGTCAGGCTTGTTACAGCTCTGATACAGTGTAGTTGTACCTAGGAATGACTTAGGAGATTTATCCATAGTTGTCGGTGCCTTCAAATTCACTTAAGTATTCCCTTTCATTTAAAGACCTTTTAAGGAGATTTACTTTAGTAAGGTATGCAGACTGTAGGATAAGGGGAATTTCTTGGAGTGTTCTTAAAATGAGGGTTATGAAGTAGAGACTGTGCTCGCACCACTCTCAATAACAATGAAGGCTATGGATATTGAAATAATAGTGATTTTGTACCATTTATGTCTTGGAAAATATACCCAACGCAATATGTTTTTGATTGTGAGTTAGAATAATATAGTTGAATAATCAGGGTGTTGTAGCATAAATCTTAGGCTACGATTAAGCTAGTACATTTCAAACCATTTAGACTATATGATCACTTACGATTTTAAATGCTATACTTATTCTGAACGAGTCGGAATATATATATATATATATATATATATATATATATATATATATATATATATATATATATATATATATTTATATATTTATATATATATATATATATATATTATATATATATATATATATGTATATATATATATTTATATATATATATATATATGTATATATATGTATATGTATATATATATATATATATATATATGTATGTATATATATGTATGATGTATGTATATATATATATATATATATATATATATATATATATATATATATATATATATATGTGTGTGTGTGTGTGTGTGTGTGTGCATTTATGTATGTATGTATGTATGTATGTAAGTATAAATAGGGTAATAAATGTAAATTTTTCTCGAGGTTTTGAGTAGTCTCGTCGTGATGAAGTTATTAAAGATTATACGGTCTATTTTTTTCCAACTTCTCCATGATTCATCTTTGATCTCAGTAATCTGATTTTCATCCTCTGTTGGAAAGGGTGGAAATTTTAATTACACCATAAAGTGTCCTCACTTTCACTATGACCTTATTTGCTGACTTGTTTTGTTTTTCCACTGCATGTATGTGCTTGAGCGTACAACTGATTCTTGTAGATACTCGTATATGTACCGTACAATTTTATGGTAAATATAATCTCTCCGAAATCTCATTACTGGCAAATTATCAGGCAATCTCTCTCTCTCTCTCTCTCTCTCTCTCTCTCTCTCTCTCTCTCTCTCTCTCTCATTTTCAGTAAGCATTTCACCATAAATATGCAGAAAGTACTTTAGTTTCTTGATCTGGCTTCTCAGCTCTTAGGGGCATTGGCTATAGAAATACATGATAAAATCTTACGTACTCATTAATATTGTCTAGCCTGACATCCATAAAACATATGTAAAAACTGTTTAAACTAACAATAAACAGTCACATAGACACTTGTCGGTCCTACGTGTGCGCGCACACGCGTACTTTTGAGAGGGAGAGATAATCACGTATGCGTTTTATTTATGTTTATCTGCGGAAAGAAGTGTGTGCGGTTTCTCGAAGAGAATGTTTGAATTCCTTGAAGCGGACGTAATTCTGGTAGGCGCGTGTTATTTTATAGCCACCAGACTATATGGGGCTGTTGGTAAGCCTTGTTGAACGAGCACTTGTTGACGGGGAGGGCGTTAATCCGATCTTTCTGTTTTTGAATGGATCCCTCTCTCCGTTAGGGCAGCTTAATTTGGAAGAGGATTGCCTGGGTTGAATTGGAAGTGTGAATTCGTGACTGGTCTATTTTGTCTAAAATAATCTCTATCTAAAAAGACGCATGCGTACACACACACACACACACACACACACACACACATACACACACACACACACATATATATATATATATATATATATATATATATATATATATATATATATATATATATATATATATGTGTGTGTGTGTGTGTGTGTGTGTGTGTATTTTTTTCTCTTTTTTTCTCTCAGCAAGTCTTTTTTTCGGTAAAGGTTGCTAACCTAATGTCCCTCTGCAACTTGTCGCCAACCGAAAATAGTCGACTATCCACCATGTTCATATATCACTGGGATTTTTTTTTAACGAAACGGAATTCTGTTTACTTTTTTAAACCAATGGACCAAGGTCATTTACTCTTTGGTAAGTCGAGGCTGGAAACCAGTTAGCCACATGTGTTTGCATGTGTGCTTTTGTATAAGTACATTTAAGCACCTTTTTTTGTCCTTAATCATAAAGCTTTTCTTTTTTTTAAACATTTCTTTTTGCAAGATCGACAGCAAACAGCTCTCACTTACAGTAAAGGGAAAAGAGTCAGAGAGAGAGAGAGAGAGAGAGAGAGAGAGAGAGAGAGAGAGAGAGAGAGAGAGAGAGATGTTTCTTTACCAACTGAGGAGAGTGACAGAGAGCGTCTATCAGTAAGTCAATCTGTCCGTACACGAATTTGTGGCTCACTGTACTCATTACAAATCTCTACCCAGTTGAAGGGATTTTGTTAATTTTGTTCAAAGTAAACTATGCTACTACGGTGTCCTTCCGTTTTGTTTGTACATGTGTTGCTGTTTCACTCACTACATTGTCATCGCAGTTTCTGTGACAGTGTTAACTGGATTCAAGTCCAA
Organism: Macrobrachium rosenbergii; assembly: GCF_040412425.1. NCBI lineage: Eukaryota > Metazoa > Arthropoda > Malacostraca > Decapoda > Palaemonidae > Macrobrachium > Macrobrachium rosenbergii. Next base: position 78,232,877 of record NC_089748.1, read on the forward strand.
CTTGGTGCTCTAATCATCGGCTTTCTGGATGTCTGTCTGTCATTGTTTCTTTTCACTGACCTTTTCATCTCAACTTTACTGTTGAAGGGATTTTAGTCAAACACGGTACGCAGAACGACCACCATGTGTGGACATTTAGAAAGCCCTATATGATTAAAGGGATTTCAATAAAGTTTGCTTTAAATGTAGACCATCATGCGGTGATGTGCATGCACAGAAATCGGCCATTTGTCTGTCCGTCTGTCTTTTAAGCTAATGTGTCTGTCGCACCTCCTTTGTCATCCTAACTCATACATGATGGAAAGGATTCCAGGCACACTAGGGTAAAAAGAAAGAGACATTCCGGTATGTCTGTCACTTTCATGTCTGTCATTCTTGCATAACTTGCCATTGCGGGTCCTACACTCAAGGGATTTCGGTCGGTCTTGGTACATTGGTAAACTGTCATGCATAGATGCGCATGAGGGTTGATCGACTACTGTCCGTCCGAGTGACGTCCATTTAGTGTGTGTGTCGCGCTTGCCTTGCCTTAGCAACACTTCCTGTACAACTTACGATCTACCTCAGCAAAAACGGAGAAATTTGGCTTGGGATGCCGACTGTAAACTGCAGCTGAATACTGTTACACATGCCTAGTGTCATTTTGTTGACAAATAGTCCATCTCTTCCTGTTGATTTTTGAGTATGGCATCACCCGCCTAGTTATGGAACCAAAACATATATTCACGGGTATTATATAATATGCAAATAATGCATTGGCTTCTTGTCTGTCTGTCTGTATACAGAATCTGTATACAGAACTGTGTATATATGCTTGTTTTCCTAAATTAGCATGCGGCAGAAAGATATGGACAGTTGCATAGAAGAGAACACGAAATTGTTAGTAAAGTCTAAGAACTGGACGCATACGGCTATCAACGCTGCTAAGATGGTTGTATCTGGTTTGTTTCAACCAGGCCTTATTCAGGATATGAGACATGTCAAATTTTAGATGATACAAAGAATAAGAAAAGCTTTGTTTCATAGTATACTACGAAAAGGGGAAGTATTTATGAATATAGCATATGTATAGTAAGAGAAAAAATTGCTTATGTATAATGAAAAATATAATTGGATTTTATCTTTGATGATTGTCTTAATCTTTTTTTTTTATATAAAGATGCATGATAGTTTTCTCACTGGGTGAACCTTCATGCATGCTAAATGAATAATTTCGTTATTTTGTGCTAAATACAGTTCCCGCGAATAGTATTACTAGCCTCGGCGCCTAGTTGAGGCTCAATTCACTAATTTTCATTATTATTTCCACCATGGAAGTCAGATGGAATACAAAACAGCTAACCCCAACCAAATGGCAATTACATCACGTACGAAATACATTGGGACCAAAACAATAGACTATTAACACATGGAATGTGAATATTTTTATTGATGCCAGTAACGACTGTACTTCTTATATATAAATCTTACGCTCCAGGCTTTGGTTGCCTCTTTCGAGGTTTTTTAAATTCAATTTTGGACATTATTCTTCTTCCTCTTTCAGTAACATGATCTGTACTACCGGTCGTGATGGTAAACAATGAGACCAAACATGTTGTAATGAAACTTTGGACTTTTGTTTTCTTTTATTTTGATCCTGTTCCCATAGTTCTTTGAAATTCAGAGGCCATTATAATTTCGTTAACACACACACACACACACAAACAAACAAACACTGCTCATTCATTTTATAATTATATACAGTTTTGTATATATATTATCAGTTGTAATTCCCCTTCGGTATTGTTTCCAAGGCAGAGCGAATTGGGTACTAAACGAAATTTGCAATTTATTTTTTGTGAATGTAAAAAACTTTACGGTAATGCGATAGAAATTCGTATTATCTGTCTATCTATCCATCTGTCTGTCTGCTCTATATATATATATATATATATATATATATATATATATATATATATATATATATATATATATATATATATATATATATATGTTGAGTACCTATGGAGTCATATATCAAGAACACTTTGTAATACCACCTTACAATGTACTGCTAAGTTGGCCATTACTAACTTATCCCTTCGTGTATTTCCGTTGAGAAAGTACCATTAAGAGTTATTCGACCCCATACAAGAGCGTGCGCGATGTGAGCTTCATTAACTTCGGAAATATTTCAGGGCGACGTCAACGTTTTAACAGCTCTCGTGGCGTAATTACCGTAATCCGGTGGCTTTGCCCTCCGCAACGACCGCTGTCCTGGTCCACTAATAGCTAAAATGGAGATGGATGTAAATAAAATTCGGTTTGTGTATCGCTCTTGTATCACGGTAACACCGTAATAACCCGGTATTGTTTATATGCAAATGTTCTCGGAGCTTCATAAACACTAGTAATTCGACGTTATGCGCATACATGTGACCCTACATCAGCCGTGTGTATACTGTAGTCGTTGTATTTAATAGAAAATGCGGTCGTTCTTGGCCTTCGTATGTTTGCTGGCGGGTGCCAAGGGAAATTTATTCGCGAAAGCAACTCTTGATACCATGATCATCTGTTGAACATTTCGGTTTAAACATCGTCATAATCTTTCAGTTCATCCATATTTGTGTAGCTTTGATTTCATTTTTAGTGGTTTTATAAAAGGAAGGAAACTAAAATCCAGTTATACCGCTTCCCTTATACAGTTTGGATTTATTCATCAGTAGTTCAGATTGCTTGACTTTCACAATATACAAGACTGTGTCGTAATTTATTACCAAAAACTACTGACAACTGACCTATGAAGATAGATTGTCATAACAAACGTTTTGCCCATTGACATGAAAAACCACTAAAACACAGAGCGAACTAGCAATAATCGGTCTGCCATGTATACTTGCATGTATGAAGCATTTTGATTACATCTTTATAGTTTTTATCCTTTGCAATAAGAGAATTCTACTAAACAGGATAAGACACTGAGGAAAACGCTGAGTAATTGTGTCCTTTTCTTTAACAAGAGCTGGATTTATGCCTGCATAGAATTATTTCACTTCCTACCAAAATTAATGTCAAGCCACACACCTACCTAATTTCATTTTCTACCTCAGTACTTCACTGTGATATACTAAAAGTCTCTTAAGAGAATCTCATGGTGTTAAACAAATGTGAGAACTGAACTTTAGTGATATATAACTAAATTAGTCGAAACGACGAGTTATTTTTAAAATATACTAATAAGGAGTAATGTCAATAATGATAAGGCACTCAGCTCTAATGTTGATTAAGAGTGAAAATGGATTATAGGTAAAGTTATAACATAGACAAGGAAGTTCTGTGTCTTCCTTATATTCTGTTTTACTCTGTTCCTGTACCGAAGATACTCAGAATGTTTTTTCGTTGTCAGAACTTTCGTGTAGAAAAACTGAATCCCTGAAAATATACATATCAGATAAATGTACCTGCGAAAAGTAGATCGGCTTCATAGTTAATATGGAGAATTACAAGTAATTTAGAAGTGTTTTTTAAAGAAAAGTTTAAATTGAGTTTGCACAGAATTTCTAATAAGGAGCCTAGTCGCTGAACAGGCATGGTTGGGATTAATATATTCGGTTAGCATCCCTTTTTTTTCCTGGATTGTCTATAGATATGTCAGGGGTAGATTTCATGTTTTCAACGTCGTTGTTATTCAGACTTGATTATTTCAAGTTAAAACATCTAAATTATAATCTACGAAGCTAGTTTAGAATAAGGCTCTTAAGGGTGCTTGCGTCATCCCTGTTATTTCACCAGTTTTTACAAGAAACAGAAAGTAGTGTCTGGTTTAACGCTAGACAATTTAAAGGATGTGCAAGTGATCTTCTTCTTCGTTTTAACGTGCAAGTGATAATGAGAGAAAATTGGCGGAACAAATATGACTGTTGTTGGATGATTTTATTTGCACTACTCATATTCTAACTCAATTCTGACCTGTATCAGACGTTCATCTCGGTCTCGACAGACGAATCGCTTCGAAATGGCAAGGCCTTGCATTACTTTGCGTGTAGCTGTGCATGACTTCCGACGATTAACTGTTACAGATTTGCTTCCCAGCAGAGGTACGTTATATTGCTTACCTTGTAGGCTTTTGGAAGGCCTCTGGGTGTCATTTTGTGTGAGTTATAGCTCCTGTAGAGAGGTACCTATTTGTCACTGATTATGTTTTCGTGATACGCGTTAGTAGCCGTATACTCAGTCTTCTTATCGATAATATATAAGGTAGAAGCAGAGGAGGATATGCTTCAGTGATTAAGGAGCATGTGTAATACAAGTCCAGCGTATATAGCTGCAGATCGCTTAATTTTACACGTTCTTGTTGTATAAAACTGTAGTTATGCTCTCGATAAGCTTCGTAAGATGTAGAGTTAAAGTTTGTTGGTGGTAAAAAAGTCTCTCCTTTTAGTTTTTGAAACACAGGATGACTGAGTAATTTGTGTCAAGAATCCATGGACTTCTTCCAGTTGATTACCTTGGCTCTTTTCTGTAATGGAAATCTGGTGGGCAAATTTTAGCGCTTTCAGAATTTTCGTGCAGAATATAGTTATTCTGGAATTTTCACAATTCGTAAGTGAATCAATTTAAACTCAGACATAGAAGTCAGATCTGAAGAGTATTAATTCATTTCCAGTTTTATATCAATTTTGATAAAAATTATTATTTTTTAAATTGTCTGGTACAGTATTCATATATACGTATTTTCAAATATATTTTCATTGTTAATTATGTAAGAGTCAGATGTCACGGAATGAACGACAGCGTTTTTTATCAGCTTTCAAAAGAAGTTGGAATGAATAAGGAAATTTCGTTTTCTTGAAACGTGCCTTCATGGTGTTGGATGGCAATCTGAAACTGATCAGAAGTGATGACTTTGAAAGTGGTGCAACACAGGATACTGTTAATTATTGGCTGTGAGGTTGAATTCGTTAAATTGCTCTCGTTGTCGCATGTCCTTTCATTTGTTGCATTTCTGTTGTAAAGGAATAAACGCAGTCTGTGCAAGATGTATTTCTATATCTGTTCGGGTATAAAAGGAACACATTTTGCAGGTTATTTTAGATACTTATAAAAAATTTTTGGAAATTCTTTATAAATTTCCGGAATAATTGTACGAAAGCTATCAGAATTATAATCCTCCGTAACGCGCGCCTTGTTAATCAGTAAAAGCATGGCAAATTGGATTTTAGAAGCAAACATACTAAATTTAGATTTAACTCGAAAATTGCATCCCCGGTAAAGTGCAAATCTTGGTAATCTTCGCAAGAGTTCATTTAAAAAATTGGACCCTTTTTTCCTCGGAAAAGTTGGAAGGGAATGCCGGGTTGGAGTCGTACTTGGAAGTAAAGGAAAGAGCTAAGAGCCAATTTGTCCATTAGGCCCCACAGGGGGAGGAATGGGGAGGGGAAGGCGGCTAATCAAGTAAATGGTCCAGTCTTGTGTAATTACGTCTCAAATTATCCGAAGTTTTGGTCTCAATCATCCGGCATTTCTGGCCGTTGTGAGAACATTAGGCGTCCGTAAGATCCGACGAAAGAGGTAAAAAAGTCCACGTGGCTGAGCGATGATCGTTCGTCTTAGTTCCCTCAGCGCCGCGTTTCCTGCGCTGCCTTTTTCCCGCTGCGTTTGTCTGTCTCTTATATAAATGCTGCCTTTTGCAAAGTGAATTTTGTCAGAAGGGGCATACCGTATGTCACATGAGATTCTCTGATATTCATGCAGTTTATTTATTCCTACAAGACTTTCAGTGACAAAAGTTTCAACTTATGTTGAATGAGGGTCAGCTTCAAAGATAATGCATAGTTGAATATTTTTCACTCAGTTAAAATAATACATATATTTGAGGTTATTCCCCATACAGTACTCATGAACGCAGTATACAGTGAGCATCCACACACACACACCACATATATATATGATATATACACACACACACATATATATATATATATATGTGTGTGTGTGTGTGTGTGTGTGTGTGTGTGTGTGTGTGTGTATGTATATGTTGGTGTCTGTGTGCAAAGATGCAATATGTAGACGTATATTCATATTTTCTTTCTGCGTGTAACAACGATAGTTGGCTGTTATTAACTTCATATTTTGATTTGCTTGTGGAGGTCATATATATTTGAGGAAATATGTGCCTAGGTGTGTATTGTTCAACTCACAAACAGACAGCATTTTGTCACCAGTTGCACATTGGTCTAAATATGCAGCTTTCCTTGAGGGATGCGATTCATATTTTCTGAGGTCGTCGCCTTTTGGCCAAAATTCTAACTTGATAATTGAACGGCTTTGAATTGCGAAACCGAGTCCTGTAAAACTGGTAATTCAGTTGAAGTGTCACCTTACGCTTCGAAACCTCCTTAAAAATATACTCTCCCACCTGGAAATGGACCCCCAAAACTATTTGTAGACAGTCTTTTTATGTGGGGTTTATATCAACATTATTTAAATGGAAACTGACATTCTGTGTTTCCATAGAGACTACCTTCTGTAATTCTGTGTTAATTAGGCATTAACAGTGGGAGCTTTTCCGAAAGATTCATTTGTTTTCAATCGTTTTAAAAAGATAGAGAAGTCCACTCAAGCGGCGTACCATTAGAGATCGTTGACGGAGAGAGAGAGAGAGAGAGAGAGAGAGAGAGAGAGAGAGAGAGAGAGAGAGAGAGAGAGAGAGAATCTCGTCACAGCATTTCACCATCAGACCATTGACACAAGAGCAAGAACGACTGAGGATTCTTCCTTTCTTTAATATTATTTCGTAGCCATTTATTTCATAGCTACTTTTAAGCCAAGGCACTGCCGGCCAATCTGGTGTTTAACAGAGGAATGGATAATGATGGAGGACAAATTTATGGATATCTGTTGCATGCAAATATTGACATAGCCTTTCTACAGTTGCTTGTCGGCTTTTATACAGGGGTATATGTATCTCTCCATGTCTCTCATTTTATATAATATATACAGTCTATATTTATATATAAATATATATATATATATATATATATATAAATATATATATATATATATATATATATATATATATATATATATATACATATATATATATATATATATATATATATACAGTATATATATATATATATATATATATATATATATATATATATATATATATATATAAATTATGTATATGCATCTGGGAAAAGTATCTATACATCAGTATGCATATATATACATATATATATATATATATATATATATATATATATATATATATATATATATATATATATATATATATATATATATATATATATATATATATATATATGTATATATATATATATATATATACATATATTTGTATTAGGTGAGTGGTTGTAATGCACAAACTAGAAGCACAAATATTGCATATGCCATCATAAAACCTCCATGAATATCTGAAACTTGTGGTGATTTATCTAGTGCGAAATTATTATCGTTTCTCAGCGCCCTTTTGATAACATTTGTGAACAAATCGCTTTAGGTACCAGTCTAAATATTTCCTAGAGGTTTACTGAATTTCGTTTATCACAAATGTATATTCTGGGTAAACTGTCAATAACAGTTGAATTTCCTTTTTTTTTTAGACACTTAAAAAAGGAAGCATGATAACATATTGCTCAAGGGCTCCTGTTAGCTTTACATTATTAACTTCTATTCCAAGTGATACAAATAATCATAATTTGCATTTCATTTAACGTTTCACGCAAACAGTTTCATGTTCTGCTACGTAAAAATGTAAAGCTTTTGGTTCGTTCTTTCCCTTCATAGCAGCGAAGGATCTCATTAGAATATTCTTAAGACTTGAATAGGATGGTTTATACTTCCTTTCCCGTAGATATGATTTCATGGCTGTATGGATTAACAATATCGTGTGGAAGCTTCCTCTAAAAAGTAGTGGCGCTTTTGTCTTGTTGTGTGGTAATAATACAGAAGCTGTTTTAGTTGTTCTGTAGATCAGAATTTCTCCCTTTTTTCACCATACTCCTCGTTTTTTATATAAATATTCGTTTTTGCCACTGGTTTTCTGTTCCTTTGATTGGGAAGACACACACACTATCTCTTCTGATATTGTACCATCCATAGAGTTTACAATTAATTCAATCTCTTCAGACATATAAGGCTTCAGGATTTCATAAGGTTCCATTCTACTCTTTATTACGTTATTATTCATTTCTGTTATTTTAATACATTTTGATTTGCTGTGCTCTCATATATATATATATATATATATATATATATATATATATATATATATATATATATATATATATATATATATATATATATATAAAAATATATAATAAAATTTGTGTCACATGAAGCATGACATGAAGCATCTTACATCACCCACGCTATATATATATTATATATATATATATATATATATATATATATATATATATATATATATATATATATATATATATATATATATATATATATATATATATATATTTATTAATTTATTTATATGTATATGTGTATATATATTATGTATATATATTATGCATCTGTGAGTTTGTATGTATTTTAGAGTATTGTTTGCTCACTACCTTCATAAAATCATTATGAGAATAAAATGAATTCCACTACGCATATGACCACGACTTCCTTCAGTTTGTCGAGTAATTTTTTCATTAGGGAAACTGAAAATCTGAAGTGGACTCTGCCTCTTTTGATGGCAATTGCGCCAAGCTTTCATACTTAATCATATCATTTCCGATGTTTTACGGTAATCATAACAAGCAGTGAAGCCACTTTTTTCTCTCATTATTCTTGAAATGCCTATTTTTCTCACCGGTGTTACAGCAGTTCCCTTTAAGAGGGAAGGGGTCCCGGAGCACATTTAAACTAGAGGAAACAGGAAAGGACGGAATTTCTGAGAGGAAAGTGCTTAGTTATCTGCTCGCCTATGCCTTATTAAAGAATCATGAAGAAAAACAAATTTTCTCTCGCCCATTTTTCCCTTTCAACTTTGTCACTTCGCATGAAATGTGGTATCGTTAAAAATGTATTTCCTGCAGCGGTAATTTCAGCGTAATGGAACTGGAAGTCACAGCCCTGACTGCGAATGGTCATTCCGATAATAAGAGCTTGATATTAACTAAATAGCAGAGTTTCCTTCTACTTGTGTTCCGATGGGTGCTCCTCAATTCGTTGCCACGAAGTTTAACAAGGAATCTCTCTCTCTCTCTCTCTCTCTCTCTCTCTCTCTCTCTCTCTCTGAACTCAGTCTCATATACTTTGAATCCTTCAAATGGAATAAGGTTGTGAATTATAACGAATAAATGTTTAATGCGCAGTACATGTGTTTTCAAGTAATTTTCATACTTAACAATGTTTACATAGAAAACTGATCCTATTCTCAGCAAATCCCTCTCAGTTGACATCGTATCCGGGGGGAGAGAGAGAGAGAGAGAGAGAGAGAGAGAGAGAGAGAGAGAGAGAGAGAGAGAGAGAATGGCTGTTACCCTATGAAAAATTGGAATTATTTAACCTTGTTGTGACTGCAAAACATCCTGTTTCTGACGATGATTTATTATCATACAATGGAGAATACTAATAAATGAGCTATGGAAATACTAACAAATGAGTCATGATGGTATAATGGAAGGCAAATGATGATTCTGAAGAATAAACAAATCAGAAGACTGGCGTAATGTCCACCATCAATATTGATAATCATCAGCAAGTGTCATGCTTTTGGTCCCGACAGTAATCAAAGTCATTGCTAATAAAAGGCAGCAATAAAATGATTGTAAATAGCAAGTTTCCATGGAACTCTCAAGTTAGAGTTCGTATACACGTAAATCTTTTTACTGATATCTCTCCATGTCTTCTGAATTTGACTATATTTATATTTACTTCCTGGACATCAAATAAAATACTAATCCACCTTTGTCGTCTGTCATGAAAAATTCCGTTATTTTTCATATTTTTCGTAATTCCTTATAGTGTACTTCATTGTAAGCTTGCTATAATTGTATATATGGTGTGTGCGTTTTTTATAAGTATATACACAACTTGTGTTTGTATATAAATATATATATGTATATATATATATATATATATATATATATATATATATATATATATATACACATGTGTATATATATATATATATATATATATGTATGTGTGTATGTATATATATATATATATATATATATATATATATATATATATATATATATATATATATATATATATATATATATATATATATATATATATATATATATATATATATATATATATATATATATATATATACATACACTGAGTTGTTTCCCAAAATAAGTAAACGAACAGAAAGTTGGTAACACATTCGTGACTTACCGCACAGAAAACTCCTTGAACATCAACTGCTTCATCAACTGTAGAAGTAGTTTTCACTCGCACACAATCATGCGTTTCCAGGCAAGTAAGGTCCTCCCTATCCATTACCGCTTTGCTGCCATCAAACGAAAACTTTCGTGGTCACCCCCTACACCTTCCTCACTAAATTCCGAATCATACGTATTCCACACAACCCTATCTTCTTCCATTCTCTCCACGCGATCAGACCACCTCAAATTGCGTTGATATATTTTTTTCACTTTTATTGACGTTTTCATTCGCTTTGTTTCTGTATTCTTCTAATTTTTTTCAATGCTCTTTACTTTGCATACACCACTCGAATGCTTGTGAAAGTCATCTCGGCAGCTTTTACCACTTTTCACTCATTTACAAGCAGCATTTACAACTTACTTTCATAAAGAACAGGTGGCGTATCAATCCCTTCATACATTCCAACATTTTCCTCCTTAGACATTCCTATTCTTTTTAACCTTCTGCAGAGGTCTTGCCCTCCTTTCAAGCTTCACCCATTTCATACACCACCTATTCTTTCTTACTACCTTGATCCCTTACTTCCAAATACCTTACAAATTATCCATGGTATATTCTTCCCGTCATCCATACTGACTTGTTGGCTTCACATCCCCTCCTAACCTTACTGTTAATATTCTACTTTACATTTCATAGACTTTCTAGAAATTTCGTGCCCCTCCCCCTGCCTCTCTTCCATGTTACCAACTAACACTGCATTATCAGCCTCACCAGACTCTATTCATGACTCTTTTTCGCTCTCATACCTTCGCATCTGCCTATCTTATACGTCTCTGCCTTCTCCCATTTGCCCCTCTGTATAAAAATATTAAACAGTCATGAAAACATAACCCTTGGTCCTATACCCATTTTTACACCAAACCAATGACACTTATATTTACAAGTTCTGAAACGGCCTCATTTCATCATAAAACTTTTTATTGCCCACTGAAACTTACCTGTACACCATATATACTCACACAGCATCCTCCAAGTTAACCGCCTCCGCTGCCATTAGTTTCCTCTAGTTCGCATAGGCCCTTTGCACCTAGTTAACTGTGCTATTACATTAAACGTCCATACCGCGGTGTCAACGCCTATTGCTTTTCCATTCTTCAAAATACTGTAAGTTTTTATGCGTTTGGATGGTTATTGTTGGTAGATATAAATGAAAACACTCGAATACTCAGAGTAATTCATAATGTTGTGTCACCTAGTTTTCTTTCATGATTTTCTGAACTGGAAAATACATATGCTTTGATTCATTCACCGTACGCGTGCATACATGTTCGGAAAACCTGCAGGTACATGAGATGAGAATACATTTTTGCATAGTGACAGTTTCAATTCAAAGTTAATGCACAGTTCGTAGAGTGGTGACATTCTGTACTGTTTTCCAACATACATCTATAGAGATCTCAAATAAATTGATCGAAAACTTTGAAAGACAAATTATACAACTACAGAAATTCATAATTATTCAAGGAAGAAATATATAATATGAAGTAAAAGTACGTATATTTATTAAAGATTTTAAAGAAAGTATTCTTAAATTTTAATTGCTTTGTTAGACACTCCTTGAGAAGCACCTTTTGCAATCAGCATTACATCTTACTCAGAGCAAAGCCTGCTTCGGTGACTAGACCTTACGAGCTCTTGTATTCTTTTACATGACATTAATTGACCAAACGCGGCGCCTGATACGTTTTGATCCCAAGAGCTTAAACTTCTCGTAACAGACGCTTACTGTTAATCCCTTGGCGATAAAAGGGCACCGCCTCGCGATAGTTCAATGGAGCCCTGGTATTGCCTGCTAACAGGACCAGTGATAATGACGCCGGTCTCCAACTTTTCTTGCCATTAAGTAAGCCGCCGTTTGTTGAACATGCTACCATTTTTATCATAGACAAAGATGCCGCTTCAGATCGGTCACTGGACCTTTCATGTAGCCAATTAGCAGTACTTTGCGCGGCTGTAATAAGCACTTAAGAATCGGATACAAGAATTTTCAGTCGAGAATAAACAAAACAGAACTATAAAAAACTTATCGCTAAAGCTATCTCTAGATTATGAAACAGAGAGCCACTCTTTTTTTTATCAGAATGGAGAATTTTTGTGATATTAGTTTTAATTTGCTTGTTATTTGTAACATAAAAACTAATAAATGAATTTGGAACACTACTAGGCTAAAGTTTGTGTACTTCTGTTCCAGATACTTTGTAACGATAATGATAATGTTTTGGAAATAATGTATTTCTACACGCATTTTTATATCAACTTTTTCTAAAAAGCCATGTACTGAAACAATTCTTTTATTATTTTATCATATAAAAAATGAATATAAGAATGTTTGAGTAGATAACCTGGAAAAGTTACGACACAAGTAAAGGTGATCGTAACTAATATAGGAGGTAAATGTCACCATGTGAGAAATCACCGGGTAACCTGATGCACTTTTTATGATCTTCATATCGTGAATAAAAAAAAAAAGCTTTGCTCATTGCAAAACTTATGAGGTGATAAAACTTTATCATTGCATGGATCTAGATTCATGTATATATGAATGACATTGCGGATGCATCAGAATGCATGAATGTATGTGGAATGGTTAGTTGATTTTTCGTTGATAATGCGTAGTGTAATGTAGTTTTAATCTAATGTAATAGGCAGAATCTGTTATGATTCTTGTAACCTGTGTAAATTAATCAAATACATGAAAATCAGTAAGATTCTGAGTATCATTTTCCCTGAAATGTTAGAAACTTTCAAAATGCGGACATTTTGTTTTAGCGGTTCTGACTCATTGCTGTGCAATATTTGTAGATAACTAAAAATCTTTTATGTTTTTTACTATCGTCTCAGTTATTTTCCTAACGAATTGCGCTATATTTTGTTCATTATTCAGGAATCGTCCGGTGATTTTAGAAAATCTTTCTGGATATAGGAAGACATTACAGGTTAATGAGGGAGAATCTGTGTGAAGAGTAATGTCTCGTATACATTAATATTATCTCCATTGCTTCTGCATAACAACCGGAAATGACCTAATGGAAAGCAGAGACTAGTAATAATTTGTCAGTTTTTTCTATTCTAAACACTCCACGGTTAGTAAATACGCTATTCGACACACACACACACACACACACACACACACACACACACATATATATATATATATATATATATATATATATATATATATATATGTATATATATATATACATATATATATATATATATATATATATATATATATACATATATATATATATATATATATATATATATATATATATATATATATATATATATATGTTTGTGTGTGTGTGTATACCTATACAGAGAGAGAGAGAGAGAGAGAGAGAGAGAGAGAGAGATAGAGAGAGAGCATCAATAAGTCCCCTAATGGTTAATAGTTATCTTTAAGGTGTTATCTGTTTCTTGCTTAGTCATTACTATATGTTTTCTTTAAAAAGGTTTTAGTGGCTTGTTTATCATTGTTGTTCCTTCTCAAAAGTTCGGTTTAAGTATATCATAGAAAATAATTGATTCGAGGAAATAAGGATTATATAACAAATTATAATTAAAGCAGTTTATTAGTATTTCGAAGAATGGTACTTACATAAATTTATTAACTTGTATGCCTGCGCAAAACGAGTTATCGAGGTAGAATTTACGTTCATAAGTGACTTAACTTTTTTCATGGTATTCAGGGTCTCCCGGTATAATGTCTAACCATAAGCGGTATGTATAACTTTGTTTGTTATCGTCTTGAAATTATATATATATATATATATATATATATATATATATATATATATATATATATATATATATATATATATATATGTGTATGTGTGTGTGTGTGTGTGTTTAAAAAGAGAGAATAGGATTTGGTATGGTTAGGCGGTGGTACGGAGTGAATGAAAGCATGACCCATATCACGGTGTTGACGGGAATCCTTCACAGCTCTCCCTCGCACTTAGTTTTTTCAAGTCCAGGTTCGGACTTAACGTACTCAGTCTCGAATCCAGCCGACTCCCATAAGAAGCAGCTACTATGAGATTCAGAGCCTTTGCCCCGGTGTTTTTCCGGAATAACTTTTTTTTGTGCATTTGACAAAGATATGACTTAGCCACAGTATACTTTACATCCCTACCTAATTTTCGGCAGCATTCTTTATTACTTATATTAGAAAAAAGTATATTCATAAGAGTAAAATAAAGCAGCCGAAGCCAGTGGCGGAACACTCAAATGTATAAGTCATTGTCCCCGTGGTTGCAGGGCAGCTTTTGTGATTCGGCTTGCACAATTGTTTAGAAGTAAAGAGGCCCATGGCAAACCCTACGTAAGCTTGAACAGGTAAATGAATACTAGGGCCCTTTTTTCGGTAAGGAGTACACCCGCGCATCCAAGGCTACCAAGTTTTCGTTATTTGTTGACTTCCATAAGGTGCAGAAAGATAATTATATGTGCTCTATAAAGCAATAGTTGTTGATTTCTTAGTAAAATGTAACTTGCGGAACAACATTAAAACTTGCTTTGGCAAAAAAAAAAAAAAAAAAAATGTCATCGGTTATAATGCATCAGTGAATGACCTCTGTAGGTCCCAGTGCTTGGGTTTAGCCCGAAACACCATAATCCACCCGTTGATTATAATGACAAGTTTCCTCATATGTAATTATGTTAAATAAAGGATCCATGTAAGGGCATGTCATTTCATATGATCTCGCCTGCCCTCTTAGTGACAGCGTACAACAATGGCTGAATTGTAACATTATAATGGAAATTGTTTTCAAATTCCACAGAATATTACCAGCATGGTAGTTCGATTGTTGGTAGGCTTTTAAATACCAAGATTGCTTGCACACTAAAAAGTATAAGTATACTTGGTCCTTCTATTTGCTCACTTGAATGATTCTTAATTGAAAGTGATGAATTGGCAGATCATCCAATTACGACCTACAATAAGCAACTGTTTGTCTCTAAGATTAGGCGAAGTCATTCTGGGCTCATAAAACCTGATAATAATAAGCGAATTTAAATATTAACAGTAATTAGCTGCTCGTACATTAGCAGCAAAAGTCAAGTGACCATTTATTTTTCCCCTTTTTCGGACACCAAGAGTACAATAAAGTGAATCCACCCAATTGCAAAGGTATAATAACAAGCATTATCGTCTTTCGAACGAAAAATAGCCTATAGAAGATGGGTTACAGGACTTTTGCAGTATCCTGTACTATAGGATATATATACAGTATATATATATATATATATATATATATATATATATATATATATATATATATATGTATGTATGTATGTACATATTATATATATATATATATATATATATATATATATATATATATATATATATATATATATATATATATATATATATATATATATATATATATATATATATATATATATATATATATATATATATAATGCATATATATATATATATATAACATATATATATACACATATATATATATATATATATATATATATATATATGTATATATTCATATATATATATATATATTATATATATATATATATATATATATATATATATATATATATATATATATATATATATATATATATATATTATATGTATATATATATTATGATTTGCAAAAATTAAGCTAAGCGCCAACCCTGCAGAATGTTAAGAGTTGGTTTGTCGCTGCATAGCCGACCCAAGTTGACCCAAATACCAACACCTAAATCTTATCAGTATTCTCATCTGTCCCTTCCTTACCTGGGACAGACACTTGGGTGGCACAGTCAAAAAGGGGCAAGGATGAGAGGGTGAGTGCTGTTCCCTTAAGCAGCTTAAATGAGCTAAACTGCGTAAAACCACCATTCTATGAGGCAGAGTGATCACAATGAATTGTCTTTCCACAGGACACATGGGGAGATGCAAGCAGGTGGTCAAGACACCTGGAAGACGGCACATCTTGGGCACGGTCACCATACGGGCCTGACATCGGGGCCCCTACCCCCAGCAGATGCCTTAAAAGGAGCCAGGACATGGAGATCCTTGCAGTTAGCAGTTAGCCAGACACGCGAGGGAGATCGCTACAAGACACTGAGACAAACACCACCCCCGTCACCGCCTGAATCTCCTGACGCAGATCCAGTCCCTTTGTCACCACGTGAACGAACTTCCTCTCTGAACCAGTGTAGTGCCATGAGTACTATCGCCCTTTGTCATTCTTCGCCAGGGACCCGCTTCGCACCCACCCCCCAGTAAAGTACTAGTGAAGACTCTTCAGTCACGACTTTTTGCCCTTAGAACTGTTTATTGAGTGCCAGTACATCTCTGTATCCATTGTGCCATTTTACCCAGTGCTATTTCAAGTGTTAGTGTTCCAGTGTTAAGTGTTCAATAACTCCTTGAGACCTTGGCACCCTCAGTGCAATCTCGATCCATCTGTATGTTTTCTGTTTTCCCTTGCTGGCGTGTAATTCTTAAATCTCTCTTGCAGAGGGACCCATTTGCCGTGGACTCTTCTTGGGCTGTGCCTTGCGACCATTCATGTCTCCAGTAGGAAGACTTTCAGGCTTTGCAAGCCTCCATATTATTTACTTTTCCATTTCTTTTGATCCTTTTATTGTAAATACAGTTACTTTAGTTAACCCCAGTGTTTACTAACATTCCCTCGTGAAGTAGAGCCCAAGATCATATGAAACATCCCTTTTTTTCTTTTCTTTTTTGATTCCCTGGACAGTAAAGTCAGATTTCAAGGCCAAGCGAGTAAAATTCCGTTGCTGACCTGTTAAAGAGTTCTACAATTCCAGAAAAACCAGGGAAAATCATAAAAATGTCGACCTTCCCATAGATTTCATTTTGGGGGTGCAATTCCCCCCTATTGTTGCTTTGTTGTGTTTGCAACTCGCCAAATCAGCAATTAGCAAAGCTAAGCTGGGTGCGAGACAATTCCAAACCTGATACCAAGCGCACAGACCAAGAGAGTTTCCACGTAAGTAATGTGTTTATCTTAGCATAGAAAATTTTTACAAACATGACTGACCCTGTTAATGCATGCCTTTCATAATAGCTATTTAGGAAACAACGAGTGCTAACCATTTTTCTTTTCGAGGAATAGTGCGACAAATTCTTCTGTATAAAATTTTTCACTTTACATTTTGGAATCGTGAATTATTTAGGCGCAGACGAACTCCCATATGGGACGAGATGAAATCAGTTTGCATTGCTGAAATACTCTCTCTCTCAGGTTAGCTAAAACTAAGTTCAAGTGTTAGGAAAGTGAAATTTGAACTCTGCTTCTAGGAAAAAATTACTAGATGATTTCATCATTATCCACCCATCCCGGGAATTTCCCCGCTGTCAGGAAAGCCCAGGTAGTGTTTGTAAACAAAAGGTTTTATTCAACCAGTGTCTAAAATTAGCCCGCATCAGCCTAGAGTCAGAGGATCTTCCCCGCCCACCTCCTCCCCACGTGCCTACCCAAATCTTCATTCATTGCCTGAGTAGATGTCCGCCGTAACTTTGTCCATATTCAGGCCACTCTCAGCAAAATTTTTTTTTCCAAGTCCTACGGGACAAATCCAAACTCCATGTCCTTCAAGACAGAATTTCCAAGCCCTACAGGACAAATCCACTTCCCAAGTTCTACAGGATGAATCCAATTTCCAAGTCCTATGGGACAAGTCCAAATTCCATGTCCTACGAGATGGAATTTCCAAGTCCTATGGGACGAACCCAATTTCCAAGTCCTACGGGATGAATCCAATTTCCAAGTCCTATGGGACAAATCCAAATTCCACGTCCTACGGGACAAACCTATGGGACGAATCCAATTTACAAGTCCTAAGAGACGAAATTGAAATTCGTCCATCCGCGCCCTACTTTACATCCTCAAATTTCACGTCCTTCGTGACGTCCATCTGTGTCCTATGTGACGTCCTCAAATTCCACGTCCTCTGTGACGTCTGTCTGCGTCCTATGTGACATCCTCAAATTCCACGTCCTCTGTGACATCCTCAAATTCCACGTCCTCCTTGACGTCCATCCATGTCCTACGTGACGTCCTCAAATTCCACGTCCTCCGTGATGTCCATCTGCGTCCTACGTGACGTCCTCAAATTCCACGTCCTCCGTGATGTCCATCCATGTCCTACGCGATGTCCTCAAATTCCAGGTGCTTCGTGACGTCCATCAAACTCCACATCCTTAGTGGTGCCCACCAATTCCACGTCCAATGTGACGAAACAAATTCCACGTCCTCTGCAACGGAATTAATTCAAAGTCCTGCAAGACGACCAACCTACTATCCAGGCAATAACCGGCTGAGGCTGTGTGAGAGATAAGGTATATTTCTTCATTTTGGCCACTCAGGCCACCCCCCACATTTTTATTAAAATAAAAATAATTCCAATCGCCTGGTTGCCCCCACCACAGTCGGTTCCCGATCCCATTTATTTCTCAATCCAAGTTCATTTAACTTTAGAGGGCCCTACCAACTAAATTTGTCAAAATGTCGACTACAAGAGCCCAACACAATGGGGACTTTAAGTTCTACATGCAGGCAGAAAAGACTTGGGAATGTCGGGCCAAGAATTACGGGACTGGGTCCAGGGGAACCTAGACGCTGCAAAGGCGGAGAGGGAGATAGAAAGGCAAGAACAGGAGTCAGAAAGAATTGCCCAGGAGAAGAGAGAGAAGATAGAAAGGCAAGAACGAGAGAAAGAGAGAATTGCCCAGGAGAAGAAAGAGGAGATAGAAAGGCAAGAATGGGAGAAAGAAAGTATTTCCCAGGAGAAGAGAGAGGAGGCAGAAAGAATCGCCCAGGAGAAAAGACAGGAGATAGAGAGGCAAGAGAGAGAAATAGAGAAACAAGAACAGGAGAGAGAGAGAGAATCGCCCAGGAGAAAAGAGAGGAAATAGAGAGGCAAGAGTAGGAGAGAGAGAGAATCGCCCAGGAGAAAAGAAAGGAGGTAGAGAGACAAGGGAGAGAGAAAAAGAGAGAGGAACAAGAGCGACTGTGAGCCCATGAACTCCAAGTGTTGGTCCAAAGGAGTGCCTCTCACCCCAGTCCTGATGCGGGGATGAGCACCCTCAGCCTGGCCCATTCTTTTATGCCGAAGTAGACTGAGGCAGAACCCGAAGTATGGCTCGATCATGCTGAACTTTCCCTTATCCTCACAAGTTCCTCAGAGAGAAGGTACTGATGGCCTATCACACCCTCCTGGTGGAGGACCAGGGAGATTGGGAGGTCATACGCCAAGCTGTCACCAAGGCATATAAGATCACCCCCCAAGCGCTGGAGGGGACGATGGAGAGGGCAAACATGAGATGTAGGCCAGACGTGGTCAGATTGGGCATACCACTCGGAGCAGGCACTAGCAAAATGGCTCGAGTCCAAAGGGGCCACCAGCACAGCCGAGGTACTTGAGAAGTTTAAGTTAGAACACTTCCTGCACTATGCCCCACCCGCTCTGGCCATGCACGTGGTAGAAAAAGCTCCTGTGACACTGACAGAGTGTTTCTGCATAGCTGATACGTGGGAGACTAACCACCTCAGGAGGGATCAATGCTGCGGAAGATCTATCCCCCGCCCTTCCTTGGAGGATCTGCTCCCCCCAAGAATGGGCACTCACAGCAACCCGTTGTGTGCGGGTTCTGTAGGAAAGCCGGGCATTCCACCAAGCAATGCCGAAACAAGAAATCAGCGCCCCCTAAATTCTTTCCTGGGAACCCACCAAATAACTCGCCCGCGCCCTTTGGCACGTCATCGGGATGCACAGGGACTTGGAAGTATGAATTCAGTAGATCCATCTTGGAGAATATTTTGGCTTCGTGGAGAGCGCTTGTCTAATCTTGCATGTTAGGGAGGGGTTAGTGATCCGGTGTTGTTACCAAATTTAGGTGCCAATAGTCCCCTCAGGGCCTCCATGAACCATTGGATTTCTTTACCATGTTGAGAGGGGACCCCCACAGGCTTGATGCCTTTTTACAAATGCCCATGTGTTCCATTTCTGCTAAGGCCCGTTTGGCGTCTTGTAACTTCGCGGCCACAGCTGTTATTTGTGGCCGCCTTTGTCGTTTTTTGTGAAAGAGCATGGAGGCCTGCAGGTTCTGGTGTTGGTCCCAAACTTCCTTTGGTAGAAACACCACGCCGGGTTTGGCCATGTCCTGTGCTCTCTGAATGGCGGTCTCTTCTTATACATGGCATTAATGTCTCTTTCGTCGCCGTCTTCCTCCGAGAGGTTGCAGGCTCTCATGGCAGCGGCCGTGAGGGTGGCGGCGTGTGTCGAAGCCTTGGTGGCCTCGTATAGTTCCTGGGCATTATCGACTAAGGCATCCATGTCCCAGTTCTCTGCATCCCTTATCTGGTGCCGAACTTCCTGTGGGAGGCTCCGAAGGAAGATAGCTTTTGTCAGGTCTATTGTTTTCTTCCTCCTGTTCTTGTCGCGACCTGGGAGTGTTATTAACACCCACAGCTGGTCCCAGGCTTCTCTGGGTGGTGCATCTCCGAGGGGCTTGGATAGTAGGTCGAATGTGCGCTGCGCTCCCTTGGACGTGGGCATGGAGTAGGAATTCATCAGTTTGTTTTTTAAGTCTGTGTATGAGACTTTGTCTGGTTGCTCATTTAGCCAGGATGTGATTGTATTGAATACATCTTCTGGGAGCGCCGTCATGACTTATGTCCGATTTTGTAGCATTGTCTGAGATGCGCGCCATGCGAAAATGCTCATCTGTGCACCGGAACCATGATGCTGTGTTTTGGCATGAGAACGGGGCAAGTTTGACTGTGTCTGGCTTTGTCGGTGAGAGCGGCATGCAGACGATGCTCGCGGGTTCGCATTGAGGTTCTACCTCTGACATCTTGACTGCTCACGCACCAAAACGCAGGAAAATGCGCTGTATTGAGTCTGTTAATGGTGTTGATTTGTTCGAGAGGTCGAACGAAGTGCCAAAGCGTGCCCTTTTGGGTACCCCATCTTTAGTCCGTTTATGGCATGGTTTCCGTTGGGCAGGGTGCTATCAGAGGCCTAAACTTTACGCTGTAGTTAGTCCGCTAAAGGCTCTCTAATGGCTGGTCTAAAACCGCACTACCTGTCCCTGACCCGGGGTCACCAGTGTGAGGCTTCAAGGAAAGGTCAGAGGTGAAAGACTGATTCTTTATTATTCTCGACAGGTGTTTATAGGACAAAAAGCGGACGAAAAGGTAGCGGGCGACCGGAGACCCCCTGAGGCGTCCATACAGGATTTGTGTTTTTTAGCAAGCATAAAAATACGTATAACATTTGTTACATGACATATAAAGGGTAGATATACGTATCAGCAGAAAGGCCGTACAATGATGCATAAGATGAGGTACACAAAAAATCTGAAATAAAGACAGGTAAAGTACATGATGTGATTAATGTACATCTGAAAGGGAGAAACACAAGGAAAGAGAGGCATGCTTTGATGCCCTTACAATATATGTAAGGCATTGCAAGCTTTCTAACCATATGTATTTGAAAACCTCTTCCTAATTTGTATATAGAGTTGTTAACCATTCTTCAGGCATGAGAAAACACATCTGACTGTATATGGACGTCCATCCATTTTGTTCTAATGTCAAATTCTACTTTTCTGCTTGCAAGAGTTTTTGACCTGTCAGAGATTTTATATCAATAAATTAGAATACACCTTGACTCTGCTGCTCACTTGCCACCTCATTATACTGGTGACCCTGAAGATGACCAACACTGCCACCGCCAGCACCAGCCCACCCAACAACAACGCTGCAGCAGCAAACATCCACCTACCGCCCTTCACAACCCACAACCCAGAGGCCTGGTTCTTTAGAGCAGAGACCATCTTCAGGTTGAAGATCTCCTCTTCATCCTGCAAAGCTGATGCCGTCCTCGATTTCCTGTAGGGGCAGCAATAGGAGACCAGCGGCCATTGCATGTCTACAAGCTACTACAGTGGATAATAATGATCCATGCCACAGAGGCCACCCAGAAACTACTTTAGACCTTGTAAGAGTGGTCCTACTTACAAAATTACCCCGCCAAACAGTCTCGGCCATCCCCAGTGCATCATCCATAGACCGCAACGATTTCCTAAAGACAGTCGATGCCGTCCACCTGGCCCACAAGTCGGCGGAGCCTACACAACCTACCGTAGCAATAGGCACCCCACAGCCACGGCAGCAGACCAACACAGATGGACAGCGATCCAGAGAGCCCCGCTGCCCCCATACACCACTAACAGAGTTCCAGGTGGAAAACAACCCAAAATACAAGCCCAAAAGAGAAGAATGTCCCAAGGGCATTTGTTTCTACCACTGGAGGTTTGGGAGTGAAGCCAAAAAAATGTGAAAATGATTGCCGCGTGTCAAAAAACATGCAAAAGGGTCACAGCAGCAACTCAACAAAATAAACGTCAGCAGTGGGCAGACCGGTTGCCTCGTAAGAGACACCATGCCTGCTTTCCATTGTCTTTCCTCCAGGTACAGGCAAAAAGACTAGAAGTGTGTTTTTCATCATGGAGGAAATATCAAATACGGAGTTCCTGGCCAACACCAGCGCAAACAAATCATTCATGCCAACCAACCTGCATGAACGCCTTAATCCAACCCCCAGCACCCTACAGGTGTCCACTGCCAGTGGAGCCCCACTGAAAATATATGGGAAAGGGACCATGAAATGCCGTTTGGCGGGAAGAAGTACAACTGGACGTTTGTCACAGCAGATGTGTAACAGTTGCACTTTTAGGAGCAGACTCCCTGAAAGCCCACAGTTTGCTGGTAGACGTAGCGAAACAGCAGCCGATTACACAACCCACCCCTGTAGCCCCACTCACACCAACTCCAGCACCAGAGATAAGTCGCCTCCTACAAGAATTCCCAGAGGTATTTAAGGACGACCTGCAGCTGAGACTTGACCAGACCCGTAAGGAACCACATGCAGCACCACATAGTCACTGAAGGTTCCCCAGTGCACATGCATTGTAGATGTTTGGCCCCAGAAAGACTCGTGTACACCAAAAAAGCCTTCCAGGACATGGAACAGGCAGGAATATGCCAAAAAGCCTCCAGCCTCTGGGCATCTCCCCTACACATGGTACCAAAACCTGATGGCACATGGCAGCCCGCAACCAGAGACTCAACATCAAGACAGTACCTGGCAGATACCCACTGCCAAACATTGCCGACATAACCAACCAGATGGAGGGCGCCAAAATACTTATGAAGATCGACCTGTTGAAGGGATACTTCCAAGTCCTGGTCGCAAAGGAGAACATAGAAAAAACGGTCATTATCACCCCCTTCGGCATATAAACCTTCAACTACAGCTGCTTCGGCCTTCAGAACTCAGGTGCTACCTTCCAACATCTGATGGATGAAATCCTGGGCAACCTACCCTTCTGTGTCATCTACATCAGCGATATACTGATATTCAGCCCCAACATCAAACAACACATGAGACACATCAGGTGGGTCCTGCAGATACTTAAAGAAAATGCCTCGTAGAAAATGCCTTGTTATAGGTATTGTTTATTTATATATATATATATATATATATATATATATATATATATATATATATATATATATATATATATATGTATATATATATAAATATAAATATTATATATATATATATATATATATATATATATATATATATATATATATATATATTATATATATATATATATATATATATATATATATATATATATATATATATATATATATATATATATATATGTGTGTGTGTGTGTGTGTGTGTGTTGACTTAGTTATCAAATTATATATGTTTATATATATATATTGTTTATTAAAACTGAATTACTTTTACTATTGTTGAACTTGTTAGCACTTACCAATTATTATTTCCCTTGGGTGTAAAATATTCCTGAGATTTTGTGAACTGGACATTAAGGGATATTTGTGGCTTATTACTTGTGAATATGAAAACGTTATGCGTGTATAAGTGACAGCATATAGTGTATGAATTTTTATCACATCACCGTGATTCATATACAAGCATTAAGCTACAAACGTCCTTTAATATCCAATTCGCTCTACCTCGGAAATAATATATTTTCATATATGGTACCGAAGGAGACTTTTTTTTTAGTTATTATCAACTAAAAAAGATCCCCTTCGGTAACATATATGAAAATATATTATTTCCGAGGTAGAGCGAATTGGATATTAAAGGACGTTTGTAGCTTAATGCTTGTATATATATAGTGTGTGTGTTTATTTGCACACTTATCTATTATATATTCAGGTAATTGGACCCAGGCCTCCACGCAAACTGAAAACACATCGAAACGTCAACGTCAACGGGATAATTAATGGAATATATTAGTAGTAATAATACAGTACGATGTTGCAAGTTAACGGAAATACATATGATCAGTACTTTGCATAAATGTACTCTCCACTCTCCCTTATTCACACGACCACTCACATACACGCAATCATATGACTTATTTTAAAAATTAAGTAGTGACATATTAACAAATGTAATATATCTATCGTCCTGCGTTGTTCCTGTGATAAAAATGATTGCTGAAGAGGATGGATTCTGATTACCGATTTCATACACATGTTCATGTTCTCATTAATATTGCCATCATATACGCCCGGTATGGTAATACCGTTTGTTACGAATGTTGTTGCTGCGAGGTCAAGTTGTAAAGATTAACAACTTTTATACGTGAGCCATCTGTCGAGATCTTGACGTAGATGAGACTATTTTTTATTGTCTTCTCATCACCATGGCTATGATACAAGATGATAGACAGGCATTTCAGTGCTCGCCATAGGGAGTGTCTGAATTTTATTTCTCCTGCTGACTGACATAGCACGAGAGATTTTGACTTCTCTTCTGGCTGGGAACAAATTGTAAATGGGAATTGGCTGGATCTAGTAAGTGTGTATATTCTAGAAAGTGTGACTGGATTTTTTATGTATGCGATATGTATGGACTACCCTTACATCAGGAAAAAAAAAGAGGCATTTTGATGAATACATTGCTCTTCAGATCAGTCATACGCGCTGCTGTTTCCGAATTAGATTATCGTCTGCAATTGGCCAATACAAAATACTAGTATAGTAGCAACGCAGCTGTCAGTGGCGTCTTATTCATTTAATTTCTTGGGACATTTGATATCTAGCTTGAAGTTTTGTCGGTTTTTGTCAAAAATGAGGACAAAATGCATAACCTGTACAAAAAATTAAATTTTTTTATAAGCAAGGTTTGGAAAATAATAATGAATTACGCTTTACGCTTGCTTACGTATGAAAAGACACCTTTGATCATAATCTCTGCAAACTACTGGGTGATTAAAGAACACCCTGTGCACGATTTTAAGTGAGTTTATGTTTCTTTTTTTCTACGTTTCCCATTAGTTTTCTCTTCTTTTCATATATCTGTTTTTTTTTTTTTATATAGAGTATGAACCCTAGTCTGTAGTTTAACTTTGTTGGGATTTGACTTTTACTTTTCAGACGAACGATTATTTTTTTCCTTTAAGAGGAGGGCGATGGGACATGTGATTAATACATCCATCTAACCCAGACCTGAGAATGAAAAAGTGGAAAGGAGAAGAAAGGCCGAGACCCGAAGGCCGCAGTAAAGCATCCCCTTACGGAACGGAAAGTCACAGGACTCGACCCATGCTAGGAGACTAAAAATTATAGACGGAGCAATCTTCAGTGTTATCGGTGTGGGATCCCTCGAGCATAACCTGTCGACATTGGTCTTGGGAATGAACTTTACCTGTGCATACAGAGCTGGTGCTGCTGTTGCATAGGTTAGTTCAACAATATTGTCAGCCATTTATTGTGTGATGCAAAGTTTTACGAGGATTTTTAGTCGCGTATAAGGAAGCATTTCCTGTTCCTTTCAGAGAATTAAATTCTTTCTCTCGCATTGCTGCACACTCATCTCCCCCTCCTCGTATCCCGTCCTCGCCCCCTCTCTCTCTCTCTCTCTCTCTCTCTCTCTCTCTCTCTCTGTGCAAAGAATTTTTGTGTGGTCGTGGTCCATTCATTTTCGTCGGCCTATCATTACTGTGAGGGAGATCCATGATTCTCTAGTAACGTATTCGAGCGACCTGAAACGATCTTTGACTGAAATATGTCGATCTCAATCGCACCAGAATTCTTTTGACCATGATATTCACGAAACTGTCTAAGGTCAAATTATTTTCCGTGTTTCACCATTTTTCTTGAAGTTGGCCGCTTTCGGCAGAACTTTCTACTGTGCTTGAATCTCTGGACTTATTGTTTCTCAGTTAAGTTCAGAGGCGAATACATATAGTGAATTCAAATGCAAACTTAAACAGCAGGTTAAAATAAAACATATCCCTGCCGATACTTGCACTAAAGGAACTTAGTTATTGCTGTAAGTATTTGCTTTCATATTTTTTTTATTGAAACTTGGATATAAAAATCTTGTGTACTTCATAGTTTTTACTGCTTCATTTTTGAACATTTGTAATGATATGAATATTTTTAAGAGTGTTTATAGATCAATATGTATGTATCTATACACACGCACACACGCATATATATATATATATATATATATATATATATATATATATATATGTATGTATATATATATATATGACATATTATATACAGTATTCATTTATATATATGTATGTATATATATATATATATATATATATATATATATATATATATATATATATATATATATATGATATATAGATAGATAGATAGATAGATAGATAGTCCAACCCAAATCGGTTATTTGAATTTCTTACTGCAGTAAAAAATAGATCAATTTGAGCTTTTCAAAAAATAAAACTAGGAAGTTTTTATTTGTATAGAGTAAAGAGTATTTTCCACTTATAAATGGAATATTTACAAACAGTTTCAGAAAAAAAGTATTAGAATTCACCTTTTCTCTCCATGGAAGAAAGCTATTTCCTCCTCTCTCCCCCCACAAAAAAAAAAAAACAGAAAAAGGAAAGAAAAATGGGTACGCTGACCTTTGGGCCAAGTGAGTGACAGAAGATTTTGGTTCCTTTTCAACGCAACATTTTGGTACTTTTTAGCTCAACTAAAAAATGTATTTCGAAATTTTATCCTATTGAAAAATTTTTTCTCAGTGAATAACAGCTGAAACATTAACAACATTGGTAATTAAGTGTAACCTTTGCGTCCAATGCGATAGACTCAAAGTTGTTCTTTTGAAAAGACTAATTTAACCTTTTCAATTATCAACTATCTCTGCTCAACAGTTCATCTGCCATCCTTTTCTATTTTTTTGTTTGTGTGTATCACGAGGCATCTAGTCTTGATGGTATTTCTACTCACTCTCATTAGCATTTAGCCATGTAGTGATTTTTGTCAGTTTTACCTAATTTTTCATGTTTGTATCTGTCTTATTTTCGGAATAGGTCGCTGTTCTGGCATGTTATTGAAAGTGGTTTCTCCAATCCTTGTGTTCTCATTGACCTACTATCCGCTGACATTGAAGAGTTTGAAACTTGACTAAATTCGTGGTTTAATTAATTTGAAGGTACATTTTTGGATCCTGTTTTGGCTACACCAGAGAAAGATCTACTTAGAAACGGCGGATAATGAAACTCGTTCATCCTGTTTTGGGTATCTGGAAAAGTCAATTCCAGAAACTCCTGATACCTCTTCCGGTAAGTGAAAAGGTCTGACACAAAGCTGCTCCGGTTACCTTCTTGTATAATGCGCTGTTCCTTACCTCTGTAAACTTACTTAAAGCCCAAACAACATAGGCTAATGGCCCAGTGTCTGCCATTTCTGTTGTGTGTTAAGTATTTCGGTCTTTGATTTTTCATTTCCTTCTTGTCATTCGAATGCTTTGTCAGGGTACACGCTTCTTTCTCCGTATCTGCTGACATTTCAGTCCGTCTCACTATTTAAACTGACTCCTGATTAAAGTCTAAATGCATCCTTACTGCCTGGGTCATTCCTAAGTATATAACTACAAATTTTCTTGTTTCATTGCCTTAGAGAATTTTCTTCACCTGTTTCACCTGTTTTCTTTTCTCCTCGCCCTCATTTTCTACACTCCTGTTCAGAGACTGTAAGATTTACTTTTTTTTTTTTTTTTTGTACCAATATTACTAAGATGTCCAATATTTGTCAGTATATTCATGGATAGACTAACACCAAAATAATTATTCAGTTTGTTTCGAAATCAGTAACGATTAATTCCTACTTTATGAATCATCTCTTATATC
Source organism: Macrobrachium rosenbergii (assembly GCF_040412425.1). Taxonomy (NCBI): domain Eukaryota; kingdom Metazoa; phylum Arthropoda; class Malacostraca; order Decapoda; family Palaemonidae; genus Macrobrachium; species Macrobrachium rosenbergii. The sequence continues at coordinate 78,261,522 of NC_089748.1, forward strand.
CCAAGCAATCTAGAGTTAAATCAACCATCTCGATTATTTGTTGAAATTTTGTAGTTATATTTTGGTGTTTCATGTTTAATTATGTTTAATATGGCATATTCAGGGACAGTTCATATAGTTAGATAACTTCCCTCACTGTCACTGTCAATCATGGTTTCTCTCAGCCGTCTAGTGGCCTTGACATCTCTTTTCTAGGGGAAACATTATACTCCTCCGCTGCTCATCTGAGTATTCCCAGTTCAATCTCCACTCATTGTTTCACCAAAGGTTTCTAGATTTATTTTACTCAAATTCTGAAATTATCTCTCCTCTTCAGTGTCTCCATACTTATAAAACTTTCCACCTACTGAGGGTGGGCTCTACTGATATCGTTTGAATGAGATCACCCACAATTATAAATTTTAGTATTTTTTATCAATTATTTGGTGTTCTTCGACTTCAGCACACACACACACACACACACACACATACGAACACAAAATGCAAAGGTTTCTGGCAAAAAATTAGAAAAGTTAGAACGAAAATATGTTCTTTGCAGAATGAAATAGTTAAGATCAGTTAACGAATGATTTGCTTATGTAATTAAAAGGATTATAATCTCGTTTTTCTCTCTCATTTGGCTCTCTTATGGTCTGACAAGTGTACCGATTCATACTGGTTTTTACGAGTCATTTCATTCACCAGATATGTTCCTGGTCTGTTAAAATTTTTCTGTTCCCTCATATTTTTCCTTGTCATGTTTTCTGGACTATTCCCGGTACACTTTAGAATCCGTGACTGAGTGGGATTCCTTTCTTGGGCGCTCGTTTTATTTTCCTAAATCGATCCTAGTACTGAAGAAGTTCTAAGTTTTCACATTTTTTTTAATAACGGTTCTTTCCATAGAGGTTTTCGCATAATTTTTAGATTGAGAAATTGTCTGTGTACTTATTGTTGTACCTTTGTCTCAGATATCCATTGTTCTTCTACAATCTTCCATCGCAGTCTCATTTATTCGAGGTCTGCTACCGTCTGAGCAGAATCCTCATTCTGCTTTGCCTTTCGGCCGTACTCTTTGATGGGAATTTTTTGGGGCTTTCGACTTTTTTCTTCCTTTTCTTAGCAGCATCTTCATCTTTAAAACATTTCACTTGTCGTCCAGGGAGGCTGTATTGACATGTGCTAAGAAGCTTTTCTGTTTAAAATGCATTTTTTACTCTCCCATTCTTAGTGTGAGCCCGGCCAGAACCCTTGTAGATGGTACCCATCCCATTCACCCCATTACCCCGTCCCACGATCACTACCAGACTCCCTCCTACACGATACACTTTTTTTGTTTTTGTTTATAATCCCTTTGACCCTAATTTTTGTTATCTCTTTTGTCATTTCCATAGTAATGTATTTTTTCACTTAGCTTTTTCGAAGGTTAAAAATGTGACGCACACTACTTGCTTCGGGTTCCATTGATGAGAGGAAGCACTTCTCATCTTCACCTCACACTTTTATCAGCTTTTATGATTTCCATCTTGTAGACGTCAACAGTGCTTTACTTCAGCTCCCACCCCGAACCCCAACCGTCCCTTTCTCAACCCTCCCCCTTTTTAATCTAAACATTCTGTGTAGTTCAAACGTTTCTCCCATTTTTATTCTTCCTCCTCTTGAACTTCCCTTGCGCTCCCTTCCTTCTCATCCTTTATACATTACCTATAAGTCTACCCTCGTAGTTCATATGCCTCCCCCCACCCTCGACGCCCCTCCCAGCCTGACTCCTAACGCCTCTCTCAGTTTATTTGTCTCTCTTGTGATTTATTTTGATTATATTCCATTATATGTTTTAAGTTTATTTACGCTCTATTTAGTCTGTGCACTCTTCAGCCGTAAAATTTAACTTTAAAGTCTCATCCAGGCTGTATTTTCCCTGATCCCTTTTTCTCTTAATGACGTCGGATTTTATCTTTGCATCTCTCGCTTTCTCGCTCATAAACCTCGCCCACTCATATTTCAAGCTTGCTTTCTTTTTTCAAACTTTCTTTTATCGTTCCATTTGTAATTCAATGTACTCTACTTTAACAATCACATGTTTTGAGTATTGTGTGTCCATTTGGATAAGTATGTTTAATTCTTATACAATTTCTTCTTAAATTTCATGCTGCGGTGGCTCATCTTACTGTTGTGATTGACTGCATTCTTGTAACGCTTTGCTCTCATTTACCTACCAGTTTCCTAGCTTTTCCAATGTTGTGAAATAGTGGCGTCCTCTACCTATTTCGAAAGTTTTCTTCCCAAGGTTGTTTTTACCCTTGTAATGAAAAGCTTTTTATAGTTCATTTTTCCACCCTACTTTAGTAGTCTGTCTCCCTCTTTCTTTTCTGACAAAGCTCTCTTTTACCGTTCCTGCAGGTAGGAGGTTGAGAATTTGAGGATTTATGCTTAGTTCTTGGGGAGAGGATCCCCCCCTTTTTTTTTCATAAGCTGTTCACCCCCTTCCATCCCAGCAACGGCTCCTGGTCTTACCCCTCGAAGATGATGTCCGTCGCATACTAATGAGCGGAGCTTCCTAGGAGGCCCATATGTGTACTGGTAACAGAGATAATGCGAGCTTGCCTCTTCAATAAAGGTCATCGGCATGACTTGTGCGGTTTTCTTTTGGGGTCTTATTCACTAGGTACATACGCTCTCTCTCTCTCTCTCTCTCTCTCTCTCTCTCGTTTGGTCACTCTTGTAAACGTTTAAGTCTCTTGTTGTTGCCACGAAAACTGTTTAGGCGTTTATGGAAGTAATGCATTTCCTTTAAAGCGTTATAGTACGTCATTATTACTTCTTTAGTTAAGAACTATTACTGTGACACACATTTCTCAATTTGCAAGTAACTAGTAGATATTCCCCAACTTGCTGCCTTTTGTACACACCTTTCTATGAATGCACATTCTCAGCATTCATACATCGTCTCTCATTTTGGAAGGCAAATTATCTTGCCAGGCAACTTTGACTCATTTCATTTCAATTGTTCATTTGCATTGTTATTTGAAGCGTTAACCTTAGTTCAGCCCTGAGCTAATAAGTAGGATATGGTCATTGAGAAAGGAAGCGGTATAAATATGCAGTCATCTGTGTTAACGAACTGTTCATGCATTATGTTTATGTTTTCAATTGGGTCGGTATATTACAGCTGTAAGCTCACTTAGATGTTCCGTCAGACTAAAAGTAATAGATTATAATGCGCGGTCATCTGTTGGTACCTTGTCATACATCATCTCAGTGAGGCGACTAAACAGTTATATATGCTAATTTTACGTTATCTGATATGCCAAGTTAACTTAACCCTACTCACTGCTGAAGTTCAACATTATTTCTTTTTAGATAAGATATTCTTTCGGTAATTCTGCTTTTCTTAAAAGCTTTAATAAAGCGAAAATCTTGCTCCAACGCCTTACTTTTTATGGGGCCTCTTGTCTTAGAAAAGTGGTCTTTAGAAGTACTTCAAAATAATATACCACAGTGGAGGTTAGGGTCAGATTTGCACATATGCAAATTCCAGATAACAAGCAGGTATCATTGATTCTATTTGTATTAGAAAGTAAATTTGTATGAGTGCTTTTGAAAGTCACAGAATTTCTTCAGAAGTCTGTTACGTTGCTCACCGACAATAAATCCTAAATAAAAACGCGATAATAGATTAATTTTATTCGATAAAATGCTTGCTGTCTTTCCATTTTATGAAATGGTTCTTGGGTGATAGCTTATTGGCTTGTCACTGACTCTTTTGTGCAGACTTTCGTTCTTGCGAATTGTATTAAACGTAACTTGTTGACATTAAATCCTTAATGAAATTCATCTTGGCGTGTAAGTTGAATATTTGGTTGCTTCATGCATTGAAGTTCATTTCTTCTTATTAATGATAATAATCCATTTTACGATGAAACTAGTTACGATTATATATATATATATATATATATATATATATATATATATATATATATATATATATATATATATATATATATGTGTGTGTGTGTTTGTGTGTGTATGTGTATTGAACCCACCTAATTTCTAGGCTGTTGTTTCATGAGTATATTTTGGCGTTAGAAAATTACAAATCATACAAATCCTAAAAATGATATTTACTCATGTTCAAAATCGTAGGGTGTTGGCGTCTATTCGTCCTTTTCATTTTCGTAAAACATTTCATGCAGAGCAAAAAACGCCCAGAATTCATGAGTAATTTAAAAATTTAATAAAAGAAAAGAAAATTTATAAATAAATATATATTCATATATGTAGATATGCATATATACTGTATATATATATATATATATATATATATATATATATATATATATATATATATATATATATATATATATATATATATATATATATATATATATATATATATATATATATATATATCTAAAAATAGTTCCATCACAATAATATGAATTATTATTATTAGTAAGAAGAAATCAACTGAAATGCATGCAGCGTCCAAATGATCAGCTTACACGCCAATATGAATTTAACACAATGCGCAAGAATGAAAAGTCTGCACAAAAGAGTCAATGACAAGCCTAGAAACTATCATCAAAGAACCAATTCATATAATGGAAGGACATAAAGCACACAAACACTCACGTGGATATATACATATATATACACATATGAATGTATGTACATGTATATAGAATATATATATATATATATATATATATATATATATATATATATATATATATATATATATATGTGTGTGTGTGTATATATATATATATATATATATATATATATATATATATATATATATATATATATATATATATATATATATATATATATATATGAATGTATGTATCTATGTAAAATATCACCCACATAATTTCTTGATTGTTGTTTCATGGGTATATTTTGGCGTTAGAAAATTATCAGTCATATAATCCGAGATATAAGTTTTACTCAAGTTCGGTATTAAACCGTAGAGTGCTGACGTCTATTCGTCCTTTGTGTGTTCTTAAAACATTTCATGTAAAGCAAAAATTCCCGGATTTCTTGAGTAATTTTAAGTTTAATGAAAGAAAAGAAAATATAAGATCGAGTTCAAGTGCATTAATACATTTTGAGAAAACGTGAACAGAGTGATTAATATTATCATAGAAATTATTTGTAAACGACCTTGCTATGCATAATACACGTAACAGTAACATTTAATATTTTTTCGTTTTAACTGCTGACTATGATTCATAGCATGTTAAGAGTAATGAAACAAATATTTTTATAGGGTAATTATCATAACATCTCTTGACATATACTAATACCTCACTATTTCGTGTTAAACAATTAGCAATTTAAAGATTTTTTCCTCACGGTACTTTTATAAAACACAATTTCTAAAAACACACTTTCTAATTGACAGTTTTTCTTGGTGTTCAGTATTTTATTAACTGTGCTTGTAATTACGTCAGTCAGCATGCATGATACTGTTCAACTCGATTTCACATTTGCATTTTCCACTTTACTGTGAAGTATTCCAGTAAACATTACGAGTGCATGGTAATCGTAATCATCTTTATTTGGACTGTTATGGTCTGTATCTTTGAAACTTTGGTAACCAAGTTAATATCAGTTGTTTTAAGCAGACAATTGAACTAAATATGTTAACATCTAAATGTTCATAAACGGCAAATGAAATCATCTTGTCAGTATTTAAAACGTCTTGAGTGTTCCATGTTTTTTCATTCAGTATTCTTATTAATCTAACTACAGTAGTTAGACTGCTATATACTCACATTAGACAAAAAAAGGCATCAGTAAAGTTTTCCAGTAAAACATTGCCCCTCTTAAAGTGATACAGAAGCTACGAACAGAAACTTAGCACGTCAGAGAATTGTAATGGAGGCTCTCGTGTCAACCTGCAGTGTCGAAGTCCATTGATTATCGAGGTTGAATCTAGCCTCCCTTGAAGCAATAATTAGCAACGATTAATTTTCTTTTTATGGTTAAAGTTATGCTGAAAACAAGTCGTACCGTCGCTCTCGTTTTGCCAGTCAATGAACTTTTTGCATAACTTATCTTCATGGATTCATTAACTTCCTCATGCAGGTTAATCATGAATAAAAAATATTCGTCTATTGAAAAACTCATTCAGGTACCTACCTACTAGGTATAGTGGTCCTCTTGTATCATTCACAGAAAGGAGAATTTAGAATGGTATTGCGATTCTGTTGCTTGAGAGTGGCAATTTCATTAAATTAAACATGAACACTACTGAAGATATTGCAGATAAGTGTTCATGAAATAAGTTTTTCAATCCTTTTCATGACTAGGAAATCATTATTTATGCATGAGAGCTTCATAAACAATCAGATTATGGCCTGGAAGTAATTCTGACATTGATGGAAACATAAAAAAGTATGTTTTAATTAGTTTTTACTAGCAATGGCTATATCCAGAGTATTAGATAATCTTTTACTTGTTTCGTAAATGTCTGGCGACAGTGAAGCAAGCACATACTCTGACAGACATGTACGCCATGATTAAGCCCACTCTTAAATAATATGATTTTTTTTTTTTTTTTTTTTACTTTTGTGGCGGTTTTTTTTCTTTTGCCCAGATATTATGGTTTAGTTTTGGTAATTTTTTTTTAATTTGCGATATATATTTCTATTTCGCTGTCCATATATTTCAGTAACGTGGTGGAAGAAAAAAATTTGTAATGCTTTTGGGAGAGGGAGCAGCTATGTTTAGGAAAATGTAAAAAAGAAGTTTTTATACGGGATAACATCAAAGGTCTACAGTAATGTTATGCTCCTTGCTTCGTTCTCGTTGTGTTAAATGTGATTTCCTGTGACCTGAAAATCTAAATACGCAAAAAACAGTGCATACTAATACTGCTTCATTAATTTTTATAAATTAATTAGATGTGTTCCCATTGATGTTATGATCATGTCAACTACTTAAAATATAAAATGTCGTATAATTAGCAATCAAATCTTTGGCTACTATGTTATGCACCTACCATTTCTCTGTTTCGGCCTATTTAGATCCCAAAAAAGATTCAGTGAAGAGAGATCTTTGAAAAGTTACTTTTTAGCATGAGAGCGTTTTAGGAATAATATAGGAAATTCTTACATAAGTGTCTTAAAACCGATATGAAACATTTTCTATGACGAGGGCCTTTTAAAAAGGCTGTAAGACATTTTCTGCCATGAGTGTTTTAAAAGAACAAGATGCATTTCCCAAAACATGAGTGTAAAAAGGATATAAGACATTTTCAATGACAGGAGTGTTTTAAAAAGGACATAATTTATTTTGCATGTTAAGAGAATTTTAAAATGCATATAAGAAGCTTACTTTGACAAGAGTCTTTTTAATGAGGATGTAAGACATTTTCTCTGGCGAGACCGCTTTGAAGGATGTGAGCCACATTCTATGATGAATGCCTTATATAAAGGTTATAAAAATTTGCCTATGATGAGGGCATTTTACAAAGGATAATTGGAATTTAATATGACTAAAGCTTTAAAAAAGAAAAATCAAAGGCTAAAATGACCCAGAAATGACACTGGTGACAGTTAATCATTCCATCAAAAGTAAATCTATTTTAACTCTTTCAAGGTACCGTTGTGTTGCCAAAACATTTCGAGCTCAGCTAAACT
>NC_089748.1:78271649-78321649 GCF_040412425.1 Macrobrachium rosenbergii
TATATATATATTATATAAGAATATATATATATATATATATATATATATATATATATATATATATATATATATATTACATATATATATACATATATATTTACACACACACATATATATGTGTGTGTGTGGTATTGTGTGTGTGTGTGTATATACACACACACACACACACACACACACACGCACACAGAAAGAGAGAGAGAGAGAGAGAGAGAGCTCTGCACACATATATCATTGACTAAGCCACTGGGAAACCTTCAGAATGACAGTGTCTGTCGCCTTTTGCATTTTAACACATCTAAGTTTGAAAATACAAGAAAGGTACTTGGCACTCTGTTGTTTCATTCTGAACTTTCAACAGTAGCATGGCTTGAATCTAATAAACAAAATCACGCTCATTTTTTGTGATTTCTTAGTATATATATATGGTCACTTTGACAGGAGATATATATATATATATACTGTATATATATATATATTCATAACAGCTATATATGTCTGTACATACATATGCCACATACATACATACATATGTATACATATATTTATTTTACATGCATACACACATATTATATACCTATTTATGTGCATTATACTTTATATTTTGATACAGATTTGCTGTTGACATTTTAGTTAAAAAAAGATTATCTAAAAATGAAAGAAGAGATCAGTCTGATGAACGTAACAACTTCAGTGGCTAAAACTACCCATGTCATTATGTGCTCTGTACACTACAGTCATGTTCCCTCTGCATCGATTACCAAAGTTATTTTAATTCTCATTTTGGTATTACATTAGCGATTTAACCAACTCCATTGTGTCCTTTGGTGATGAAATAACTAGCCCTTAATTAGAAACGACTCGAAGAGAACTAGTTTGGTGTTTGGAACGAATCTCTCTGGTTTCTCTCTCTCTCTCTCTTCCAGTCTCTCTCTCTTTGTCTCTTTCTCTCTCTCTCTCTAGGTATGTTCTTATTTAATTGTAAACCTTTTAAATTTTTCTATTTTCTTTTTATCTCCAGTATCTAGGAGTGAATCATGAAGAACATCATTTTGCACTATTGCTCTTGCATATAATTTATGCCCTTAATTACATGGAGTTATTTATATACAGGCGTATCATCAGTGAATGTTCAGTTTCACTGAGTACCTTTCACTGACAAGAATAATTAAAATAAGTTGTTTTTATTGTTTTTGTTTTAGCAGGTGGAGATGCACGTCATCCATTTTATCGTGGGATTCCGTTAGTATAACAATTAAATGAATTTGGCCAGTACTTCGCGTGCAATAAATTAATCCATTGTGGAGAGGACTGTCATTGATCGGTGACGAAATTTGATAAGAATTAAAAAAAGGCCCTCTTTATGAAATCTTATGCTTGAATTTTGATTTGTCAGATTAGTTTATATATATTTATATATATATATATATATATATTTATTTTATATTATATATATATATATATATATATATATTTATATATATATATATATATATATATATATATATATATTATATATATATATATATATTTTATATTACATATTATAATTGTGGTGTATATATGGCTCTGATAACTGTATATGTTATATATATATATAATGGATATATATATATGATATATTATATATGGTGTTAAAAACTGTGTATTTTTGTGTGTGTGTTTTGTATTTATTTATTACATGTCTGTGTTGTAAATGTGTATGGGAAATTACTTTATTCAGGGAAAGGACAACAGATGTCGATGGAAAGTTTTGAAATAAAATGAGTAGTGAATGAAGTGTGGATTGGTTGATGATTACTACTTGAGGATATTAAAGAAATCTTACAGGAACTAGTAAAAGATGAGAGTTGATTCACAGAGGTGAGGTAAGAAAGGTGGAAGGATTTATTCAGAAGACTGGGAGGACCATAGATTTGTGTGTGGAAGTTGAAAAACGCAGCTGTTGGATTTTTATTTTATTTTATGTAAATGAAATGGAGGATATTTATGTTTTTTTTTTTTTTTTTGCAGTAGATGAGGTATAATGTTTGTGGTATATGCAATCATGTGAAAAGAATGAACCGCAAGAGGTTGGTGAAAAGAGTATTATTTAGAGACTTTAGGGAAAAGAGAAAAAACCTCAATAGGGTTGGAAAATTTTTTAGAGAGGTATTGGAAAGGAAGGGTCTTAATATCTAGGTAGCGTGCTAACGTGTGGACAGGATAGGGGTGAATGGTATTGTGTAGAGGCGTTAACACACTGTCGATGAGCCTTGTGTTTAAATCTGTAAAGTGATAAATGTTGTATAAGTTTTAATGCACAGGAATTTCATCCTCGATTCAGCAGCCATAGCATAAATAGGTAGCAAAGAATTTAGGGTTTTTTACCTGGTCAGCTTGATGGGAGGATGACGACACACACACACACACACACACACACACACACACATTTGTCTGTGTATTATTTTATATATATGCTTATATTATATATATACACACACATTTTACATACATAGTTATCTTTATTAGCTACCTATTTATGTCATATATGTTGTTGTTTATACTATATGTATGATTGCCTAATTTTGGTATTATATATATATATATATATATATAATATATATATATAGTGGATGGCTATATATAACATATATTATATATATAATTTTTATATATATATGGATTTGTATATTTTGAAACTTAAAGCTAAGACTGGTTTTAAATACTGTTATTTTTGAAGACTAGAACAAAGGACAAAGATATAATTTTAGAAAGTTACTGAAACTTTTGGCATGGTGAATATTATCTCTTACGTTACTATGTAATTATATGTGCAGTCTCTTAAGATTAACCTCTTGCTAATTTGAAGTATCCATTGTGAGATTGCATAAGTCAGCTGCTCCATACTTACACATTACACTTATAATGTACATTTCCATAGTTTCCCACACTGAGTCCTTGCTGAAATGTGCGGACTATATCACATTAATTGATAAGGACATCTTAAAATTCTTAGTTGGCGGTTGTCAGCGTTATTTGTGTTTCGTATGAAACTGATCAATACTAATTAATTTCTGCTTATTAGCTTTTATGTCATTAGAAACATATAGCATCAAATAAGCAATGCCTTCCCTACTCAGATGTAATTGAATTTGGGCATCAACATATGTATAATTGATAGTTTCAGCTTTATATAATCATTTCCCTGCAGATGACTCGTACCTGATTTATGCATGCCCTTTTATTTGTCATGTAAACTAATGTATTTCAGAAGGTCGACAATCCCCCCAGCACTCAGATGCTGTTCATGGATTTACCTCTTCAGTTTGCTTTTCGCTTAATCTTTATCGGATATTGATACCGATAATGATACCAACTGAAGGATTTATTTAATTTGTGCCATGTGACATATAAACCTGCATTTTACATGTTTTATTTAAAATACAAATGTTTCTTAGGTTAGTTTACCTTCCATCTCAGTTCCATAGGGCATTGAAACTTGACTAATAGGCAAATTGCGAAAATTTCCATCGAGTCTTTGTGTACATAATTTTACTATGGTTTTATATGTATATACATAAATACATACTTTCACACACACACACCCCTAGCTGCAACCGCTCATTTCTTTTAATGTGCCTATATATATTCTCTTTCTTTCATCCAACTTTCTCATTATATAACAATTGTTTCACAGTAAACTATAGGTTTTCCTCCCTGGTACACCTATCAGACCTTATGGTGTTAAGCGAAGTTTCAGCACTGAATGACCAAATTGTCATAGGTTAAGGAATACGATGGGCCTTTAAAGCCTGAAATTGTAAATTCTTTTAAAAAAATTCTTATTCACACCAAGGCAAGCTCCTTACAAATTTAGGGTAAGGTAAAGGTTCATTATGTAACAAGGCTCCTAATTTATTGCAATTAGGTAAAATGACGAATAAGATCATCATATCAAAGACGAAGATGTTTTTTGTAACAATGGTAAATCTAAAATGTTATATTTAACAAGATCATTCACAGTATATTAAAATCTGTTCTAATTGCATCTGGATACAAGCAATTCTCAGCAAAAACGTCTTTAATTCAGACTTAATTCAGGTAGCAGAGGAAACCAATACAGACATTTTAGAATTTTATGTGCCTCAGATCTTGTGATTTTATTTTACGGTCTGAGATTATTTCGACGATTGTAGTAAGAATAGAATAGAGTATAACTTTTGTTGTAAATAAACGGGCCTTAAGCTCATTTTTGAACATCTATCATTTTAAATAAATGAAAATGAATTATTTATATATATTATATATATTATTATATATATGTGTAAATATATATATATATATACTATATATATATATATATATATATATATATATATATATATATATATATATATATATTATTATGATTAGCAAGAATTCCTTAGCAAATTGCCTCCCCCTCTTTGTTGTTGTTTGTTCTGTTGTGTTTCATTTACTGCCAGCCGGCCGATCATAGACCATCTGTCTATCGACTTAAAAACAAGGGTTTAAAAGATTAAAGGCGCTCCCATTTTTGATAAAGATCTTTCCTTCGAGGCAAAAGTAATCTGGCTTGGGTGTTTCTCCTACAGGCCAAAACCTCCCTGCGCAGCAGGTGCAATGAGTCAAAACATCTGTGTTGGACGCACCCCTGCCCCATAGGAGGGGATAAAAAGCAAAACCCACGAGGTCTCGACACACACGCTGGCTGGAAGATATGGAGGAACTGAAGACGTCCCCAACACCTGGCCCCATCGATGCCCTTGCATCTAACCACGTGGCCCTTATCAAAGTATACTTTTCCTCGTGCCCCTTCGACCGTATTCCTCGAGCCCACACGCCATTGCTTGGAGTTTCGAGGAGTCCCCATCGCCTTGCCCCTTTACGGAAGCCCTTGCATCTCACCACGTGGAAGAAAACTCGTCCTCGGAAATCGCAAGTCATCCACGGACCGCCTTCTACGCCCCTCGGAAAATCTGCTAAGGTAAAGTGCCCTGAAGAGCCCCATTTTCACGCTTTTGTCTCGAAATATTTTCTTAAAGAGAAAGCCAGAAATCTCCCTTGTCTAATGTCCGCACCTCTTGCATCGGCAGTATTAATTCTTTATTACTCCTTTGGCACCCTCAGTGCAGCTTCAATTCATTATTCTTTTTGTCTATTTTCATTACTGGCGTATAATGTGCATATCTCTCATTTCAGAGGGATCCTATTTCGTGGAAGCTTCTCGGACTGTGGCTGGAATTCCCCAGTTTCATTCAATCTACTGAGTTCAATCTCTTTTCCTTTCCGTACTGATGTCATTTATGTAAATACACTACTTTAAATGTGCCCACGTGTTTTACGTAATATTTCCTCAGTAACCAGAGCCCTATGCTCATATGAAATTCTCCTTGTTTTCCTCTTTTTTACGTTTTCCCGTACCCACGAAGTCAGAATCACAAGGCTAAATTACCTTAAATTGTTGCTACCTGTCTCACAGAGCATATTTCAAACTAAAACCACGGAAAAACGTAAAATGGCGACCTGGCCATAGATCTTGTTTTGCAGTTGCAGTTCCCTAGTGTTGCTTTTTTTATTGCATTTGCAACTTGCCAGATCAGCTATTAGCAAAGCTAAGCTGGGTACGAGACAATTACGAACCTTATGTGTAAAAACCAGCACACAGATCCAGAAAATTCCACGTAAGTAATGTGTTTATCTTAGCAAAACCTTTTTACAATCGTGACTGTTCCTAGAATTAGAAATAGGGACGCATGTATTCACTGAGAGAAAAGAACCGCCGTATTAGATTCGTTAATGCATGCCTTTCAGGATAGGTAGTTAGGAAATAACCAGTGCTAACCATCCTTTGCTTCGAGGAATGAATAGTAGTGCGAAAATTCCTGTGTTAAAATCTTTGCCATATCTTCTTGCTTGAGGAATAGTGCGAAAGAAATTCCTCTGTGATAAATTTTACTTCGATTTCGAATTAGCGAACTGTTATTTAGGCGCGAATAAAATTCCCACGTGGGACACGACGAAGTCAGCTTGCATTGCTGAAAATTCTCTCAGTGTAGTTAGAATTCGAGTTAGGTGTTAGGAAAGCGAAATTTAAACTCCGCTTATAGGGAAAATTACTAGGCCGTTGTACTGTTATCCTCTCAGACGACTGGGAAATTCCCCGAATCCCAGACGGTATATAAATATACGGGTTCATTCACCCAGAATCTAAAAATACCTCCGGTGTTGGCCAAACGACCTGCACCCCCCACCCCGCCCATGCCCGCGTGTGTAGCATTTTTTTTCCCATTCATTTCCCAGCATACATTTTTCTTTGGGTTTCCCATTAGTAATTTCTAAGTCCTAAGGGACGAATCGTAATTCCAAGTCCTAAGTGACTCCTAAAATTCTACGTCGCACGTGGCGAGAATTCCCAAATTCCAGTCCTCAGAGACAAAATTCTCGTCAAGTCTCCAAATTCCAGTCCTCAGACTCCTAAAATTCTACATCGCACGTGGCGAGAATTCCTCCAAATTCCAGTCCTCAGAGACTCTTAAAATTCTACGTGGCGAGAATTTCTCCAAATTCCAGTCCTTAGGCGAGAATTTCTCCAAATTCCAGTCCTCAGAGACTCATACAAAATTCTAATTCCTCCAAGTCCTCCAGAGACTAAAAATTCTACGTCGACGTGGCGAGAATTTCTCATTCTTTCATGGGAACCCAAAATTAAGTCCTTTGAGACATTATATAGTGTAGTTCACACACATCTAAGCCCTTACGGGACTGATCATTCTAGTTCGTTAGAACAACTCCTTAACTTCACGCTACAGCCGCCAAGTCCGAGCGTGACAAAAATCCCACTACGTCTTCCGAGACGCATATTAAAATTCCGTTCGCCAAGAACAACCACGTCTTTCCAAGACATATCCAATTTTAACAAAAAGTCTCCTCAGACTTACTAATCAACTGTCTTATTCAGACAGATCCATTCTCCTGCAGTCTGAACAATTGAGTGTTTCAGATTCCTGCAATTGAGTCTTTTTCAGACAACCTGAGTCTTTTCAGACATATCATATACCCATTATTTCAAGATGGCTAATACCAGAGCCCAACAAAACGAGGATTTTAAATTCTACATGTCCGCTGGGAAGGACATGGGACTATCGGGCAAGATCTGAGAGCATGGGTTCAAGAGCATGGACGATGCAAGGGGGAGAGAGCAAGAGAACGTGAAGAGAGAGAGAGAGAACGAGTTGCCCAAGAGCAACAAGAGGCCAAAGAACGAGAGAGCAAGAACGTGAGGAAGAGAGAGGGCAAGAATTGCCCAAGAAGAGAGGCAAAAGAACGAGAGAGAGAGAGAGAAACGAATTGCCCAAGAACAACGAGAGGAGAGAGAACGTGGAAAAAGAGAACGAATTGCCCAAGAGAGAGAGACAGAGAGAGAGAGAGACGAATCACCCAAGAACAAAAGGAGAGAGAACGAGGAGAGAGAGAGAGACAGAATTGCCCAAGAGCAGGAGAGAGAGAGAGAACGCGCCCATGAGCTCCAGGTGCTAGAACGACAGCACGCCACCCCCGCCCCTGCCCGGAATGAGTGCCCTCAGCCAAGCTCACTGTTCATGCCAAATGGACCGAGTCCGAACCCGGCGTATGGCTTGAAAGGGCCGAACGAGTCCTGGAGTGCTGCGATCTCTCCCCGCTGAACTCTCCCTTGTTCTCACTAAATTCCTGGGCGGAAAGGCCCTCGTTGCCTACCACGCCCTTCCCGCCGACGATCGGGAAATTGGGAAGCCGTGACGCCAAGCAGTTACGGGGCGTATTTAGATTACCCCCGAGCGGTGGAGGAGACGTTGGAGAGAGCAGCCCAGAGAAGCAGGCCAGACTTGGTCCGATTGGGCGTGCCATTCGAGCGGGCGCGACAAATGGCTCGATTCCGAAGGAGCCACTAACACCGCCGAGGTACTCGAGCGGTTTAAATTCGAGCATTTCCCGCGCCACGCCTCCTGCCCTCGCCACTCATATAGTGGAAAAAGCCCCAGCAACACTCACCGAGTGTTGCCGAATAGCAGATATGTGGAAACTCACCACCTCAAGAAGGATCCATGGGGCGGAAGATAAATCCCCGTCCCTCCTCGGAGGTTCAAATTCCCACAAAATGGGAATCTCGGGCAAGCCCCTAACTTGCCATTATTGCAAGAAAACGGGCATTCCTCCAACAGTGCCGAACAAGAAACCGGCTCTCTCTCTCCCGGAAAACCGACAAATAACTCGCCTGCGCCTCCACAGGGCAGCGCGAAAGATTTCAGCCAGACCTTTTGCACGGCGTGCAAGGTTTATGGCCATTCTCCCGCATGGGCAAAATGCCCACGCAATAATAAATCAACTACTCCCACCGTCGCCTTGGCCGTCACAGATCCCAGTCATTAGGCCCTCCCGCCGAAGGGCCTGTATACGTGGGCCCTCCACGAGGTAGCCACCCGCGCCAAGTCACTGCATTCGAGACTCGGCGCACAAATCTCCTCATCCGAAGGGACAGAGTTCCCACGGAGCTATCGCCAATAGACGAAAAACTCGTCACGATCGAGGGAATAAATCAATTTAAAATGATACTCCCTACGGTCCAATTGAGAGTCTCAAGACCTCACCAATCCAAAATTTGCAATCTTGCAGTAGCAAGCCATCTCCCGGAGGCTATGACGTCATCCTGGGACAGGACTTTCAGTCCCCACCGAAATCACGACAATCAGGGGTCCATTCCCCGAATCATTCCGCGGGCGCGAGTAATCCTCCCCGCTTCTCCTCAGTCAAGACTGGCGCCCCTGGGTACCAGAAGGACGTGCAGTCCCCACCAGTGCCACCTGAGTACGATGTACAGTGGCCCCCGATCGGTTCCCGATCCACCCCAGTGCCCGGCCCTGCCTCAGTGCCAGTGCCAGGGCCCAATCAGATCTCCTTCAGGAGATGCCAAATTCCTGCCGGTGCCACTTGCATGCCCCGAGCAGGGCCAAGCTTCGTCCATCCTGACCGACGAGCCCAAGAAACCTCTGATAGCGCCTGACTCTGCCCCAGTGCCAGCGCCAGAGCGCCACGCCGATCTCCATTCACGGGATCCAACTCAGGACCCCCTCTTCCCCTGCCTGGCACCGCTACCAGCATCGGTCAGAGGGACGGTTCCTCCCGACCACCGCGAAGCTCACCTGCAGGTGCGGCCTCGCAACCCGTGCCTGAGCTGGTCATCGCTACCTGCGAAAGCCGCTCACGCCACCCCGACCGCCTCCTCTGCCCTCAGCCCGTCGCCGACGCAATTGCAAGTCAGGATTCTGCCATATCTCACTTGGCCGATGAACTACAAGAGCCGCGACGGATCATGGTAGAACCAGCACGGAACACTCCTGCGTCAGCTGTCGCATCAGCAGGCCCAGGTGGTACTCGTGCCGCCCTCCGGTCGCGGCCCTCCGCTTCCCGGCCGAGGACGACTGTCCCATTAAGAAAGGCTCGAGGCGAAATTACCACGGGCGTGGGAATTTCCAGGTAGTTTACAAAGAGCTCTAGAGCTCCCCATGGCACCTGTGCCACCATTTCATCTTTTCGAAGGTCTTGGCACCCTAATCCAGAAGGGAATGTCAGGCCCTCCTCTATCTTCTTCCGTTCCTCAGGAACTGCTATCTCTTACCATCCTCTACTAATCTTCCCAAATTATCCCCACAAGAGGCAATTAAATACGGGATACCATTCCCCACAATGTATAAATCATTAAGAATAACAGAGTGAGAAGTGGCACGCCCTTGCGGCCATACCTGGCACCGGCGTGCGTGTCAGCCCTCCTGAAGGAGTCGCGCCTCTTCGGGTGCACTTTCCTCGCCCTGGGACTGAAGTGATAGTCCAGGCCGTAATTTATAGGCGAAGGACGATAAATTCCCGCCTAACACAATAAAAACCCTCACTCTTTTTCCCTTAGCTCTTCTGCCAATGTCATTTACTTTCTTTTAGTCATTTAGTTATCTTTATTTTAATGAATCGCGAGTCATAAACTCTTGCCCTTGTGATTTAAATGCCCCTTTCGTAAGCTCTGAGGGACGTGTCCCGCCTTTCATATGCGGTCAAGTTTTCATTCGTAACGTCTTGGTAATTTTCCTTTGTTATTATTATCCCTTTTCCCCTTCCATTCCTTCCAAGATCTCTGTTTGTCCTACCCCCACATCTTTTGTCTGCTCGCCCCATCATAACATTGAGTAGGCAGGTGGACGATAAAATTAGCGTAGTTTAAGGTTAGCGAATTAAAACCTCGCGAATACTCTCGCCCGCATACGGCTGTCAAAAATCCCGGTGTGGGCCGCGTTGAACGATAGCTGAGCAAAGCACGTTAAAACGAAGATAAATTATCAATGCGAATATGTATAGTCATTACAGTATCGTGTAAAAGGGGATGTCATTTACAAAAATAAACGCTGTTTTTCATTTACACAGCCTCTTCAAGGCAGATTGTACTAACCGCATGCATTTTATCTAAAATTAAGTAACCGTGTATTTTAATTCTTGAACAATAACCTTTCTTTTCATTTGTTGGCCATAGCCTCATATACTTGGTCCTATAATCTTAATTAATTCACAATTGTTCGAGTCACTTTATAAAGTTACCAGTGGGTAACCAAATCTAAAGTAATTATTCTTTTGCAAGTGTTTAAATCACTTTTGCGTTCTGTTAACGAAAATTGTCCCAATGTGTTATTAAAAGTAACGTCACAGCTTCATAAAACCCTTAGGAGTAAAGTTCATTGCAAGGCAGAATGTAGAGTAACGTAAAGCATTTGCCGCTCATTCTGAATATCGATGTACACACCGAAGGAGGTATGTACATCATCTTGTATGGGGAGGTATTATGATTAGCAAGAATTCGCTAGCAAATTGCCTCCCCTTCCTTGTTGTTGTTGGTTGTTCTGTTGTTTTCATTTACTGCCAGCCGGCCGATCGATAGACCATCTGTCTATCGACTTAAAAACAAGGTTTAAAAGATTAAAGGCGCTCCCATTTTTGATAAAGATCTTTCCTTCGAGGCAAAAGTAATCTGTCTTGGGTGTTTCTCCTACAGGCCAAAACCTCCCCTGCGCAGCAGGTGCAATGAGTCAAACATCTGTGTTGGGCGCACCCCTGCCCCATAGGAGGATAAAGCAAAAGCCCACGAGGTCTCGACACACACGCTGGCTGGAAGATATGGAGTGAACTTGTGAAGACGTCCCCAACACCTGGCCCCATCGATGCCCTTGCATCCTAACCACGTGGCCCTTTCAAAAGTATACTTTTCCTCGTGCCCTTCGACCGTATTCCTCGAGCCCACACGCCATTGCTTGGAGTTTCGAGGAGTCCCCATCGCCCTTGCCCCCTTTACGGAAGCCCTAGCATCTCACCACGTGGAAGAAACTCGCCCTCGAAATCGCAAGTCATCCACGGACCGCCTTCTACGCGCCCTCGGAAAATCTGCTAAGGTAAAGTGCCCTGAAGAGCCCCATTTCAGTCACGCTTTTGTCTCGTAATATTTTCTTAAAGAGAAAGCCAGAAATCTCCCTTTGTCTAATGTCCGCACCTTTGCATCGGCAGTATTAATTCTTTATTACTCCTTTGGCACCCTCAGTGCAGCTTCGAATTCATTATTCTTTTGTCTATTTTCATTACTGGCGTATAATGTGCATATCTCTCATTTCAGAGGATCCTATTTCGTGGAAGCTTCTCGGACTGTGTCTGGAATTCCCAGTTTCATTCAATCTACTGAATTCCTCTTTCCTCTTTCCCGTACTAATGTCATTTATGTAAATACACTCCTTTAAATGTGCCCACGTGTTTTACGTAATATTTCCCTCAGTAACCAGAGCCCTATGCTCATATGAAATTCTCCTTTGTTTTCCTCTTTTTACGTTTTCCTGCACCCACGAAGTCAGAATCACAAGGCTAAATTACCTTAAATTGTTGCTACCTGTCTCACAGAGTATATTTCAAACTAAAACCACGGAAAAACGTAAATATATATATATATATATATATATATATATATATATATATATATATATATATATATATATATATATATATATATATATATATATATATATATATATGTCTACCGAGATTTATACAATAAATATGTACCATATATGTTTTCTGGTCAAGACATCAACCGGATTTATTTATTTCTTGAGCCATTCCTTTTGGCCTTCAGGTGGCTCCATCAGGTGACAAACGGATTGGCCAGAAAGATTGTGGACCATTGGAGGCAATATCCTATAAATGGCAGGGATTTTCTTACTTTATGGTCAATGCCAATGATCTCATTGTTCATGTAGTATGATCGTCAATTCAACTACAGCATCCTCAAGCCACTGGTTGATATTCCACAGTTTATTTGGTTGAAGTGAAAACACGGTGGAAAGTGAGATATTTATGATAAAATACGTTTTTACCTATTGGCTCCAAGAAGAGTGCTGTAGGCTTGATGGTTTTGGTTTTTAAGGTTAACCCTGACTATTGTTGAAAAACGCCTGATGTGATGTGCAGAAGATTCACATCCTTTATACAAATGAAATGCATGAACAAACAGAGGGTTGATGTGATTTTTTATTTAACATCTCTGCAAGAAAAGGTTGGAAAATGAGACTTTGTATGTATATGTATTCCACGAACACATGCGTACACGCATGTGCACTTAGAAGTTTAACCTTTGCTGACTTTTCTGTTTCGAGATCTTGACCATGAGGCTGTTTTAATAGCAATTGTTCGTACGCTTTCTATATGTTGTATTTCGAAGAAACTCTTGAAAACATCAGTGACCAGAACATGCAATTTAGATGGCTATTTTTGTGGTGGGCTCATTAAATTTCAGGTTAATGCTATGCCTATTCTTAGACAACACCTTTTCTATCACACTTTTGTTGTGATTCTTGCCATCTAGAGTGGTTAACTAATCTGCAAGCGAAACTCATGTCATTACACTTGCCCTGAGACAAATGCGAAAATGCCAGTCTGTATATACACATAAATTAGTGATAAACGGATAACTGATCAAATTTCCGTATCGCAGAAACCCCACAACATAATACTTGTAGATTACAACATTACAAAGCCTTGTGTGAAGAAGGTGCTTCTTCTTCACATGGTAACTGTTTGGTAGATGTTCCAGACAGTACTTCATGTTGGAATGGAATGGAATATGAAATTTATGCTTGAAGCCAAGCGCTGGAATCCGAGGGATTATTCAGCGCTATAATGAATTTGGTTTGAGATGAATAGTCATGGCAATGAATTTATGAATTAAATAAAATTAAAAAAAATTTATTTTACCGGCGATGAACATTAAAAATATTCATTATTTTCGCAGACTTCGGAGAGTGAGTGGTGGCTTGGAATTTATTTGGTAATATCTCGAAAATTTTTAATCAGATCAATTTATTTCGCTAGGAGAGAGAGAGAGAGAGAGAGAGAGAGAGAGAGAGAGAGAGAGAGAGAGAGAGAGAGAGAAGCACTTATTTGGTGTGCGTTTATTCATTCAACTCATTTTGAAATCTCGTTGTGGCTTTTAAGTAGCTAGCTAGTTTATATTGTGACTCTCAAATGAAGTACCACCGTGTGTTTCCAAAAATTGTTTTTACAACCAGAGTTATTGGTCCTTCGGAGAGGCGTGTCGTGGAGTGCCTTCGGTTGCATAATTTTGAACAGAAGGGCAAATGAGAGAGCATTGATCCTCTCCCTTCCTACCCTCCCCGCTTCCAACTTAGCCCAGGTTCCAGGATTATGATGGTAATTTGATATGACGTTTATTTGCTTACCACTTAGTCTTAGGAATACCAGTTCATTAAAATTTAAAGGATAACATGTGAGTTTGGGTGTGTGATGCTGCGAACTTGACTATGAACTTGACTATGAACTGACTATTCATAGTCGTACTGTCAATAAATATGCAGTGTACCAATTCTGATGCAAATTTCATATAATTTGCTTTTTTATGGAAATGATTACACCTAACTGGGAGGGTTGTGAATGCCATTTAATGGAGAGCTTACATGATAAATTAAAAGCCGCACTTAATAAATTCTACCATACTGGTTCCCCCAAGAAACCTGGAATTATCAATATAAATTTTGGAGAATATATATATATATATATATATATATATATATATATATGTATATATATATATATATATGTAGTATTAATTGTATATAATCACATGTATAAATATATAATATATATTTATATATATAAACTATATATATAATATATCAATATATATATATATATATAAAAATAAAAATAGTTGATTCGACAGGTATATTCTTGATATATATATATATATACTATATAACCCTATTGTATATTTTATATATATATATATGAATTAGCCAGTATATAAATCTAGTATATGGTTATATATATATATATATACCATTGGGCCGTATATATATATATGTATTCATTCGTATATATATATATAATATATATATATATATATATATATATATATGTATATATATATATATGTGTGTGTGTGTTGTGTGTGTGTGTGTGTAGAATCTACTGGTCACTTTTACCAGATACATAAAAGTTCTAATAGCCACAATGCTCTCTTAACTTCTCGAATTGTTCGCGCTATTTTGGATACGCTTGCCACTACAAAGCCTTCCTCTTGGATCTTAAGGCTTTGTAGTGACAAGCCTACCCAAAAAGTGCGAAGAATTCGTGACCAGTAGATTCTATATATATATTTCAGACTAAAAAGCAATACAAACGATTGCCCATTTGGCTACAATGGTGAGGATGGGTCTGTTCCAGCTCTAATAAATATATCTGAAAATCGACAGGTATATGTATGTACACTCGGCAAGGAAAGTGAGGATACAGTTTTTTTAAATCTTAGGACATATATTGCTCAATAATGCGACATCTGGCAGCTTTAGAAAGGGGAGGAGCTTTAATCTTATTGTGTTTGCTTTTTGCTTGACCTCCTATAACTTTCAATCATATTCTTCGGTTCTGAAATCATTGATACTTAAATGCAATAGTAAGCTTTACAGTATTTGTTCAGTTGTAATTTGCAGCGACAGTTCTGAGCAAAATAAACATTTTTCGACATAACCTACCAATATAACCTTACACAAATGAATTTATGACACCACAATGAACGAAATGCTTGCATAATCGGAAACGCGATCTTCCATAATGAAATCAAGAGTTAAATTTGAGCAATGTCCAACGAAAAACGTGGGGAACAGTAAAGGAACGAACGCAATGTTATGATGAGAGAGAGAGAGAGAGAGAGAGAGAGAGAAAGAACCCGAGAGAGAGAGAGAGAGAGAAAAGTGTTGTTGTTTTCAGGCCTAGTGTAGAGCTACTCATTTCATTATTTTTATTCTTTTAGAGATTGAGCGATACTATATTTGTATTGTATGTTTTAGCAATGTATAGTGAGAGAGAGAGAGAGAGAGAGAGAGAGAGTTGCTGTTGTGTAAGCCTAGGCCTATATGTAGAGCTACTCATTTCATTATTATTTTTCTTTTAGAGATTGAGCGATACTATATTTGTATAGTATGTTTTAGCAATGGACAGAGAGAGAGAGAGAGAGAGAGAGAGAGAGAGAGAGAGAGAGAGAGAGAGAGAGAAATTATGGCAACGTCAAGAAACATCCAGTTACTTGTGTTTTCCCGCCAAAGTTCTCACACTGCTCCTCACATCATAGAGAACGCTCTTCGGATTTAAATAGATTTGGCCAACCTACCCTAGCTGTCACAACATTTACTGCCATTAATTCCAGTTGACTTTTAACACCGTGAAATACAAATATGAATGTGTAAAAATTAAAGAAATTATCATACCTCATATGATGATGCAATAATAATCCTGTTCATAACTGAAAACGAGTAAATATTGCCGTTCTGATAAACAGTGCTACACCGAGATATCCACACACTATCTTTTAGATCTCTTTGAACAAAGTCATCTGAGAAATTCTGATTACTTCGGACATGCATGGTGTTTTTAAGTATCTGAACGTTTTTGTTTTGCAGATTTAACATACATAATATAATTTGCATTGTATTTTCATATTCTAGAGTAGATTTACCGAGATTATGTTTTCTGTAAGAAAAAAATTAAAATTCGATGAATAAAATCTAAAGAAAACTGTATCCTCACTTTCCTTGCCGAGTGTACAAGAGGCAATAGACTTTTATCCTTCTCGCAGTCAGGTCGACATCGTGACTTCGTTGTGATTATGGTGACTTGGGTTCGTTTCCTGCTACTGGACATCACAATGACTTCAATTTCTTGCACTTGGATCTTAAGGCTTTGCAGTGACAAGCATATCCAAAAATGCGGGAAGAATTCCAGAAGTTAAGAGGGCATTGTTCTATTACAGTTACATGATCTCCTATTTATACATTCATACATATAATATATATCTATATATATATATATATAATATATTCATAAACATATATATATATATATTTATATATACTTAGTTATAGAGTAGTCTATGCAATCGGAAGTCTTGATGATTTTTGATTTAAAGAACAAAAATTAAATGTACATGTAGGGTGAAGGCGGTATTACAACAATAATAATAATATTAATAATCTTTATTTCGGCTCAGGGCCATATACATGGAATATACAAATACAATACACACAATCTAGATACATAAAGTAACATGATAAAAAGAATTATCGGCAGTATCCACAAAGTTGCTGAAGAATTAGAAAAAATAGAATTCATAAAAATGGTAATGACAGTAATCATATGGAGAATAATAGCAAAAAAAAAAGTATTAGCAAGAGGGGGCCATAAACATCAAGAAAGTGAGAGAGTTCGTGCAGTAGACATGAATAGTGCAATGAGTGTTTGAACATTCTATGTAAGTTGAAGACCTAATAAATGTGGAAGTTTTCAGGATGGAGGCTTCATATATATATATATATATATATATATATATATATATATATATATATATATATATATATATATATATATATATATATATATATATATATATAATCATATATATATATATATATATATATATAATATATATATATATATATATATATATATGTAAATATTAACATTCACATTTAGTGTTGACCGGATGAACCTCCATCCTGAAAACTTCCTGGGTTCACTTATCCTTCGCTTTTCATTTGAATGCCCACGGGACTGATTGAACTTTTATCCTGAACAAAACTTCCACACTTATTAATGTGGACATATCTTATATATATTATATATCACTACACTATTGGATATTAAATCATATATATATATTGTTGTATATATATACATGATATATATATATATATATATATATATATATATATATATATATATATATATATATATATATATATATATATATATATATATATATATATATATTTCATGATGTTGCCTTTTAATATGTATATCATTCTATGCTTTTAATATTTTTACTATTCTAGTTATAATGTGTTCTATGTATAATAATAATAATTGTTGAAATATCGTGTGTATTGTGATGTCAGATCTCAAAAGAGTTAGAGATTTGGATGACTTAACAGTGTAATTTAGAATTAGTAATACATTTTAATAATAATGTAGTATGTGATCGCACATTTTGTCCCCCAGCAACAAGTGTTCTGTACTCGTGATTTCGTATGTCGTGTTTTGATTCAGTTGTCATCGCGAAAGATAACATGTTAACAAGTGAGGGAATGGCAATTGAGTCGTGTAAGGTTTTGCCTCATACAAGAAAAAGATGATTGATTTCGCAGTGTTTCATGTACTGTTCTGAACAACCAACTTTGGTTCTTCATCTTGGTTTGAAAGCGTGCTGCATGGGACTAGCCAGGTGCTGTCTGTTTTGATTGTGTTGAGATTTCATTAAGAGCTTCGTCCCATATGATTTTCTGGTAAGGACACATATCTTATTGAGAGTAAATGGACATGTCTCGGTCGATTACGTCATGTTTTGCAAGAGTGCATTGCTTTGATCATGTATTGTTCTAACGCATTAGTTGGCCCCAAAATGTTGTGCTATGGTGATGACGTCATCTGATTGTTTCATTTCTTGCTGGAATCCAAAAGTTTGTTCATTCTGATTTTAGAGACTGTTTGGTTTCTCTCTCTATTTTCTCTCTCTCTCTCTCTCTCTCTCTCTCTCTCTTCTTTTCAAAGGGAGACGTTATTAACGTAAAATATTTGTGTGGTCTCTGGTATTAATCTTAACTTTTGAGATCTGAACATAGGAAAAGTGTGTAACAGCGCCTAACAAAAAAGTGTGTTTTGTTAATCTGAAGCAGCTGCATTTCAGGTGATTTTGCGAAAGTTTTCACAAGCTTGTGTAAGGTAGTGAATTTTGCTTATTATTACCATGGTATAATAAGGTATATTAGGGAAATTTTACCTTAGTGACGTTATTATTGGTAAATCTTTTGTGTATTTTTGTGTGTTATTATGTTTGCTATCTCTTGATTTTTCACAGTCTGTATATTGGTGATTTAACATTTATTTACGTAGCATTTTAAATATTTCTTGATAGGTTTAACCTTGCATACTTGATTTAATTTTCATTTACTAAGATTTTCTTTTCAAATTTTGAATAATTCGTAATAGTTCAAATTTTGTTTGATTGATTTAATTTCATGATAAATTAACCTCTGTAGTTTAACTCAAGAATTAATTAAATTTTGTGTTGTTTTCAAGTAAGAGTAAATTTTTTCAGATTGTGAATTCTAGTTATAAATTTTCAATTTAGAAATAAATTTTTGTATATAAAATTGTAAGAAAATACTGTTTCATTTATTGACCACCAGTGAATAGGATTATTTGTGTGCATAAGGCAAAGTGATAAACGTTTTGTTCCTTTAGTTTTGATGAAGTGAATTTAGACCAGGGAAACAGTTAAAGTTGTTTGATGGAGTGATGCCCTTTTGCTCTAGTATATTTCTTGTTTAATTGTTAATACCTTACACTTGTTTTGATAAACTTAGTCTGATTTCTCACGTGATTAGTAAGTTTGTTAAGGGATCACTGTTACCTTTCGAGTACTCAGCCGTCATTCTATTGTTATGAGAGTTCAGGTATCTGGCTGAGGTGAGGTAAATTTTTTAATTCTGTGATTTGTTGTGTAATAACCAATTACTTGGAACACATCATGACAACAGAATTTGGTGCTCAGACCCAGGAACAAAACAAAATTATCACTCTGGTTTATGGTTTATACTGGTGGTTTTATGGATATATTTTGATAGGAGAGTGACCACATAATTATTTTTGCATTGTATTGTGAATTATTTAGTTGAGTAACTAAGGGAAAATGACTCTGTTCAATGTGCAGAAGTTTTTAGCAGCTCCTTCCATCCAAGAGTTATCTGAATCCAACCTGACTAAGGCACAGTGAACTGCTTTAGCAGTGGCATGTGGGGGTAATGTGTCTAGTGGTATGATTAAGGTAAAAATTAGATGTATTTCAATCCAAGCATTGATGGACTTTGGTAAAATAGATGAAGAGTTAGGAGAGGCACAAGAATTGTTGAATGCTGGCAAGGCTGAATTTATAAATAAGCAAGAGGAAAAGAAAGAGAAAAGTGATGGAGAGGCGGAGCTTAAACGCTTAGAAGCAGAAGAAAGTTTGATTAAGTTGAAGATGCAGGCTGAAAGAGAAAGAGAGGACAGAGAGAAAAGAGAAAGAGCAGCAGAAGAAGAAAGAGAAAGAGCAAGAGAGGGAAGAGAAAGAGAAAAAGAGGAAAGAGAAAGAGCAAGGTAGCAAGAAGATTATGAAAGAGAGATGAAATTAATAGAAGCTCGCTCCAGGTTACCTGTAACACCATCTAACCCTACCCAAGGTAATTCAGACCCAGTATTTGATGTGGTAAGAGTGCAGAAGTTAATTCCAAAGTTTACAGAAGAAGCTTCAGATGAGTTTTTTGATCGCTTTGAAAAAGTGGCTTCAGGTATGGGATGGCCAGAAGATAAATGGTCAGTCTTGGTACATAGTGTTCTCACTGGTAAAAGAAGAAGTGCCTATTTAGCCTTATCAGCTGATCAGTGTAAAGAGTACAAAGTACTCAAACACAATGTGCTACAAGTTTACCAGATGATCCGTGAATATTACACAAGAAAGATTCAGATCTTTGAGAAAGGATGACAAGATGACTTTCTTGGATTATGCCTACAAAGTAAGAAGATGTTTCAAACGATGGTTGGAGGCTGCTAAAGTTAAATCTATGGATGAACCTGAGGAGTCAGTAGTCCTAGAGCAATATCTTAGAGGAATTCCTGAACACATAAGAGCCTATTTAAGAGAGAGAGAGAGAGAGAGAGAGGAGAGAGAGAGAGAGAGAGAGAGAGAGAGAGAGAGGTTAAGAAACTTGACAAAGCTGCTACACTGAGTGAAGATTTTAACATAATTTGTAGAAAAAGGAATTATAATGTCAAGTACCAGAACCAACAATGCACAGGTTTTAGGTCTCATCCAAATTTCAGGAGCATTACAATTGGGAATCCTTTTAGTGGCAATGCCAGTACAAAGCCAGGTAATACCCCTCAGCAATTGAATGGTAAATCCTCATCATCCAGTTTCTCAAGACAGATACAGAAGACTAATGTTGTCTGCTTCAAGTGTGGAAGAGTAGGACACTACAGTCGAGATTGTTATCAGACACAACAGCAGATACAACAGCAGACTGAGTGGTTAAAAGTAATCAGGTGAAACAAACTACGAAGAGCAGTGTGGGGAAGACAGACAGTTGGGAAGACTGAGACTAAAAAACCTGTGTGTTTAGCAACCAGTGGCATGCAACCTCAAGCAGTGAGTGGCTGAGCAGCTTGAAGGCTTTTAAGCCATGTATCCATGAAGGTATGCTGGCAACTCAAGGGAGGAGTGCGCAGGCACCAGTCAAGGCATTACGTGATATGAGGAGTAACCATAGTGTGGTAGTTCGTGGTGCTCACCCACTGTTGGAGAAAGTCTCACCGGAGATTAAGTTATTTTGAAGGGTATTGGAGGAGAAGAAGTAACTCCTTTATGCCGCTTGCACCTGCCATGTGAATTGGTGAGAGGGAATGTTGATTTTGCTGTAAAGGACTCACTAGCTGTTGAAGGTGTGCATGTTTTACTGGGTGATGAAGTTGGTGGTGCACCATTTGTTCCTTGTCCTATAGTGACAGGCAAACCATTGAGGATTAGTCTACGGTAGATTTAGAAAAGAAAAACCCCTACCTGTTTCCAAGTTGTGTAACTACCAGGAGTATGAAGAGAAATACGTCCGCAAGTGAAGAAACTGAGGATTTACCCGCACAAGAAGGATCAAGTGAAGGGTCTTTGAGCTTAGAAGAGTTGTTCCAGGAAAGTGAAATTTCCCATAGTGTTAGTAATGAAGAGATTACCCAAGAAGACGAGGATCCTGTTGTTATTGAAGAGACTCAGAGTAGTCAGAGTTCCTGAAGGTAGTAGTGAAACTAAAGTAGCAGTTTAGCAGATATTGCGAGTTCAGCCCTTGAAGTTGGTCAAGTGACTAGAGAGAAGCTAATAGAACTGCAGAAGAAGGATACAACATTGGCTGATTTGTTCTTCAGGGGTTGTTGATCAAGAAGAGATGCAACAAACTCATACCTGTTATTATCTAAAGGAAGGATTGCTAATGAGGAAGCATCAACCTGCAGATATACCAGGAAATGCTGAATGGGGTGAATAACATTAAATTTTGATTCCATATCCATTGAGGAAACAAGTTGTAGCAAGACATGAGTCTGGACATATGGGAATCAGGAAGACTCTTGAAAGACTATGAAGTATTTTTCTGGCCTGGACTTCACAAGGATGTTAGCAGGTTTTGCAGAGTGTCACACATGCCAGATAGCTGGAAAACCAAATGAAACCATTCAGAAAGCCCCCTACAGCCCATAGAAGTTAGAGGAGAACCGTTTGTGCAAGGTAATTTTAGACGTGGTTTGGGCCACTTCCAAAACAAAGAAAGGAAATGAATATCTGATTAACATTATTGTGTCCAGTGACTAAGGTATCCTGAGGCGATTCTGTAAGAAGTATAAGTGCAAAGGTAATTGCTGAGAAGTTGGTGGAGTTTTTTGCCAAGTTTGGAATACCAGAAATTGTGCAAAGTGATAGAGGTACGAACTTTACTTCAAAATTGTTCCAGGATGTGATGAACTTGTTAGGAGTGAAACAACAGTTATCAATGGTTTACCATCCAGAGACTCAAGTAGCCTTGGAAAGGTTCCACCAGACATTGAAAAGTATGTTAACTAAGCATTGTTATGAATCAGGAAAAGAATGGGATGCTGGTTTACCCTTGATGTTGTTTGAAGTTAGTAATGTTCATCAGGAAAGTAAGGGATGTTCACCAAATGAAATGATTTTTGGTTGAGATATGAGAGGTCCATCGAAGATTCTTGCTGAGAATTGGGAAGAAAGTCAAGAGGAAATCGAAGGAGAATATGCGAAGAATTTGAGGAATAAGTTAAGAGAAATTAGAAAATTCTCTTTAGAAAATCTGAAAATAAGTCAAGAGAAAATGAAAAGGAGATATGGTGCTAAGACTAAGCTAAGAAGTTTTAATGTAGGACAGCAAGTTCTAGTGTTCTTACCAGTGAAAAGATTTCCCTTTACCAATAAATTTCAAGGTACTTATAAAATAAAAGAGAAGTTAAATGATCGAACTTATGTGACTGAAACACCAGGAAGAAGGAAACAACAGAGGAAGATACATGTGAATTTTTTGCAACCTTACTTCTCAAAGACTACAACTGAAAGTGTCAATAACACAGACAACTTCATCTACAGAGGATGATGGATGGCTACGAATTGGGAGCTGAAAGCAAGATGAATAATCCTTCCATATTGGAAAATTTGTAGGATAAAAAGTAAAACATCTGTGTTGAGCAAAGTAGTGAATTAAGTGAGGTGATTAGAAGTTTCCCTGAAATTTTCACAGATGTACCTAGGCGCACTGATCTAACAAAGCATGAGATAAAGGTCAGAGAAGATGGAAAACCTTTTAAACAGAGAGCATATTGCTTACCACCTTTTCACAGAAATGTTTTGAAGAAAGAAGTTGAATATTTGTTGCAGCATGGATCAGCAGAACCCAGTTCAAGTCATTATGGTTCTCCTTGTGTGTTAGTGAAGAAACCAGATGGCCCATTTAGGATGTGTACTGATTATAGGAAACTGAATTCCATCAGTGTGGCTGACAATTATCCCTTGCCTCTTATTGATCAATTACTTGATAATATTGGGCAAGCTAAGTTTGTTTCCAAGATAGATTTTTTGAAAGGTTATTATCACATTCCCTTAGATGAGGATGCTAAATTGCTGTCAGCTTTCATTACTCCTTTTGGACTGTATCAGTACACTGTTTAGCCATTTGGTCTGATGAATGCACCTTCCACATTACAAGGAGTGATGGACCAACTGCAAGGATCCATAGAAGGAGTGGGTGTATGCCTTTATGACATTGTGATTTATTCTAATACATGGAAAGAACATCTGAAGATTTTAAGAAAAGTGTTTAAGAAGCTACAAAGACTATTGGGCATGGCTGGATTTTATTGCCGATTATGTCCGAATTTCTCAGCCATAGGAGCTCCCCTGATTGATTTTGTAACCCTACTGTGTAAAGATAGAGAACATTTTTGGAAAGAACAATGTAACTGCAGATTATTTATCCCGTTGTGAATCGTTGGATTCAAACCCGGGATAACTAATCTTCCAGGGGAGGATTTCATGATGTTGCCTTTTAATATGTATATCATTCTATGATTTTGATATGTTTACTATTTTAGTTATAATGTGCTCTGTGTAATAATAATAATTGTTGAAATATCGTATGTAGTGTGATGCCAGATCTCAAAAGAGTTAGTGATTTGGATAACTTGACAGTGTAATTTAGAATTAGTATACATTTTAATAATAAAGTAGTATGTGATCATGCAATTTGTCCCCCAGCAACAAGCGTTCTGTACTTGTGATTTTGTATGTCGTGTTTTGATTCAGTTGTCG
Source organism: Macrobrachium rosenbergii (assembly GCF_040412425.1). NCBI lineage: Eukaryota > Metazoa > Arthropoda > Malacostraca > Decapoda > Palaemonidae > Macrobrachium > Macrobrachium rosenbergii. The sequence continues at coordinate 78,295,666 of NC_089748.1, forward strand.
TCACGAAAGATAACGCGTTAACAAGCAAGGGAATGGCAATTGAGTCGTGTAAGATTTTGTCTCATACAAGAAAAAGACGAATGATTTTGCAGTGTTTCATGTACTCTTCTGAAAACAAACTTTGGTCTCTTGTCTTATTTTGAAAGCATGCCGTTTGTGACTAGCCAGGTGCCGTCCGTTTTGATTGTGTTGAGATTTTGTTAAGAGCTTTGTCCCATACAATTTTCTGGTAAAGATGTATACCTATTTGAGAGTAAATGTACATGTCTCGGTTGATTATGTCATGTTTTGTACGAGTACATTGCTCTGATCATGTATTCTACTAACATGTTAGTTGACACCAAACCGTTTTGCTCTGGTGATGACGTCATCTGATTGTTTCATTTCTTGCTGAAATCCAAAAGTTTGTTCATTCTGATTTTAGAGAACATTTGTGTGGTTCTCTCTCTCTCTCTCTCTCTCTCTCTCTCTCTCTCTCTCTCTCTCTCTCTCTTCAAAAGAGAGAAGTTATTAAAGTAAAATATGTGTGTGGTCACTGGTATTAATCCCACCTTTTGAGATCTGAATGTAGGACAAGTGTGTAATGGCTTCTAACAAAAAAGTATGTTTTGTAAATCTGAAGCAGCTGCATTTCAGGTGATTTTGCGAAATTTTTCACAAGCTTGTGTAAGGTGAAGTGAATTTTACTTATTATTACCATGTATTATAAGGTATATTAGGGAAATTTTGCCTTAGTGGCATTATTATTGGTAAATCTTTTGTGTATTTTTGTGTTATTATGTTTGCAATCTCTTGATTTTTCACATTTTATATATTGATGATTTAACATTTATTTACTTAGCATTTTAAATATTTCTTGATAATTTAACATTGCATACTTGATTCAGTTTTCATTTACTAAGATTTTCTTTTCAAATTTTGAGTAATTCTTAATAGTTTAAATTTTGCTTGATTGATTTAATTTCTTGATAAATTAACCTTTGTAATTTAACTCAAGAATTAATTAAATTTCGTGTTGTTTTCAAGTAACAGTAAATTTTTTCATATTGTGAATTTAGTTATAAATTCTGAATTTAGAAATAAATTTTTGTATATAAATTAAAAAAAACGGTGTTTCATTTAGTGACCACTAGTGAATAGGATTATTTGTGTGCATAAGGCAAAGTGATAAACGTGTTTTGTTCCTTTAGTTTTGCTGAAGAGAATTTAGGCCAGGGAAACAGTTAAAGTTGTTTGATGAAGTGATGCCCTTTTGCTCTAGTATACTTATTGTTTAATTGTTAATACCTTACACTTGCTTTGATAAACTTAGTCTGATTTCTCACGTGATTAGTAAGTTTGTTAAGGGACACCGTTACCTTTAGAATACTCAGTCATAATTCTGTTGTCATGAGAGTTCAGGTATGTGGCTGAGGTGAGGTAAATTTTTGAATTTTGTGATTAATTGTGTAACAGCCAGGTACTTGGAACACATCGTGTATATATATATATATATATATATATATATATATATATATATATATATATATGCATGTATGTATGGACACTGTGTCTGTCTGTGGCAATTAAAGGATCAGTTAAAGTGTTTGGAGATGGCTTTTGGATATGTAAAGGATGAGAAGGTGAAAAGGGCGATACATTAGTGAAAACAGGTGCTGTGAATGAGTTGGTGAAAAGGAAAGGCTTTAATATCCAGAAGGTGCGAGTGTCTGGAAGATACATTTTTGATGGTGCAGTGTGTTTGTGTAGGGAAGTTTCTAGCTCTCCTGATCAGCTTTCTCAGTAGGCTTATAAAGAAGTAAATGCGGGAAAGTCTTTCCGCACATGGAGTTTTCCCCAATTCAGTAATTAAAATATAAGTGTATATATTTACATGCAAATTATATATATATATATATATATATATATATATATATATATATATATATATATATATATATATATATATATATATATATATATATATATATATATAATATATATATATATATATATATATATATATATATATATATATATATATATATATATATATATATATATATATATTTATATATATATATATATATATATATATATATATATATTATATATATATATATATATATATATATATATATATATATATATATATATATATATATATATATATATATATATATATATATATATATATATATATATATATATATATATATACATATTAGTGGATTCTGGGACTGAGTAACACAGTGTTCGACTCACGTTTGCTCGTTTGTGGTTACCACCTCTCCTACTAACTAGAACAGACTCATCCACCTTTTCCCCATATAGAGGAGCGCCACTCACCCCTGCCATTCTCCACCTTGCGCCCACCAGAGTCAACTAATTGCCAGGTAATTACCTCACCACTTAAGTCAAGTGAATTCCAATAGATTTTTATAGTTAATGGGGCTAAGTTGCCAAATGCCACTCGCCCCACACATTTTCACTGCAAACCTGATATTCACTTTTAATAATATTTAATTGCTATTCATGAGTGCTTATGATGAATGAAACTGTGCATCACAAACACAGAAATATATTATATAATTTAACCCATTTAAATAAAAAGTTCCTGTATAATCACATTGGTTCCTTCAATCCCTTTTATTCAGAAACATAATACCTTAAGATTTTGTGGTGTGCGCATTACTAGCAAGTCCCTCGAGAGTGGGTAAAGTGAGAAGTAATTACATTTGTTTTTTCGTCGGTTTTATTTTCTTTTTCGTTTATTTCATTTCGTGCCCAACCCCTTACATACCTTAATTTAAAGTCCTAATGTTTGAATAATGCAATGTAGCCTTTTCATTTCGCCCGTTTAGTTGTTCTTAAATGGAAGTTTGATTTCAGCTCCAGTTCGCAGGATACTTTAATGTTTATGCAATCAAGAACGTTCTCTCTCTCTCTCTCTCTCTCTCTCTCTCTCTCTCTCTCTCTCTCTCTCTCTCTCTCTCTCTCTCTCTCTCTCCTTATTGCAAATAACTTTTAATTTTGAATTGTATACTCAATACAAATGTATTGAGATTTGTTAATTTATTGTAACTGAAGGAACCCGTTGTTAAAGGCAGAGGGAAAAAAAAAGCTTAAATAAATAAAAGCTTTATTATGCGAGAAAAATTCTTTGAAAACAGTCAGTGAGATATGCATAACAATTTTCATTATCACTGCATATTCATTCTTGATGCTATTACAAAACCCTTCGGTGATTCTCTCTACCTAAATGAAATAAACGTTAGAGCTGGAAATCGAAGGCAACGGTAACAAACTCACCCACGCACAAACACACGCACACAAGCTCGCACAAACAGCCAATAGTAATTTAGGAGAGTCCAACTTTCATTCTGCCGATGTTTTTCTTGCGGGAGTTCGGTCTTGTCTAAATATTAATACCGGAAAGTGAAGTCCTGCGAGCCGAATCGGACCCTAGGCAATGCTTGGTGTTCTCCTTTTGGGTTGCCGAATGTAAATGATAGAAACCTACTTCAGCATTATATTCTGTGTAAATTAACGATGCTTCGTTTCTCATAGGTAACTGTTCTATCGCCGAACAAGCAATTAGTAAACTTCTTTACTTATGTACACACACACAAATATATATATATATATATATATATATATATATATATATATATATATATATATATATATATATATATATATATATATTATTTAAACCAATATTACCTCGGATCAATTCCTTATATCTAAAACTGGACTTACATCACGGTGAACTATGAACTGATAAGCGAATCTGCCCATTTCAGGATTGATCCCCGAATGATCAAATCGACTGTCTAACGCTGTGCTAAACCAAAGGCCCTGGATCGAATACTTCATCAATTATAATTCCTTGAAGTTACTCCCGTGTTATAGTGAAATCGACATTCAGCAATATTTGTGGCTTAATATTTGAGAATGAAAGTGACAGCATTTCGTATCATGCATATATATATATATACTGTATATATATATATATATATATATATATATATATATATATATATATATATATATATATATATATACATATATATATATATATATATATATATATATATATATATATATATATATATATACATATATATATGTGTGTGTGTGTGTGTATGTATATATGTGTATGTATTTATATTTATTTATTGATTTTGAAAGCCAGTAAAAGGTTCCTTTTTTAAAACTTTTAACCTTACCTTAATGGACAAATTATTGTCAGTTTCGAAAGAATTCCTTATGAAATTCCTTCTTATAGCACTGAACGTAGCAGCAAAAAGAAAATTGCAAAGCATCATTGTGTGTTTGTGGGCGGGTGGGTGGGGGGGCGTTGAGTGTGTATTTATGGTGCATTCTTGTTCCACTCAAAATACCGGTAGATAGCTGTCTCAGATAAGGTAAGAGGTTATCAATAAGAAATTGAAACGAATTTTCAAACAGGAGATCCACTGCCACGTGTCCAGTAATGGGAAATGGACACATTCTATTAAAGTTTGGTCATCTCTTCTAAGCCAGAGGGACTCCGCCCTATGAAAAATGATTTCCTTTGGGTTGTCTTTGCCCCTCGAATATACTCGTAGCTTGTAGGATAGGCGAGACCAGATTTCGATTAAGATATATAGTCAACAAAAAATATGCTATGCTAAGCCATATTTAATAGGGTGAGGAATGTTTTATACCTTTTACATATATTATAAATATTCGAAATTAGGTAAGCATATTTTTATTTAAAGGATGGGATATTTGGTAGACTTTATATTTTCTTATTATAATCATAATTTCCTGTCTCACATGTTCAAATTGTTAATTAGTTTTGCAGGGAATTATCGTTTGTAACATTTAAGAATGAAAGTCGACCAGTTAGCTAGGGGCTCGAAACACATTTCAATGAAATTATTCGTCCTCTTCTCCCAGGGCTTGTGCTAAGGCCATACCGAAGCCATCCCCATCTCCCTTTCATCATCATCTCATCTACATTTGGAACTCATGTAATTTCCCGTATGGCATCATTTCTGACTCTATCCTGCCATCTGACTCTCTAATATTCTTCTGCAAGCTTTTATTATTAAATCTACAAAACCTGTACATAAATTTTTGTTGACATAACATGTTTCATATCCGTGTAGCAATACAGTTCTTACCGAAACAGAATTTTTTTTTTTTTGGAATGACATGTGATGCGTTAGTGTTGAACGCCTTTCCTATTATATTATCCCCATGCATCATAAACTTATGACTACTTCCTATTCCCTCGTCAAAATCTCTTTGAAATGTAGGATTTTCTTAAGAAATCTTTATGAAGTCAGCCATGTTTCCATAATACCAAAGATGCTGTGTGGAGTTTTCAAATCTAGTCGGTCATTTTGCTCTGTTTCATGACATTCATTTCTAAAATGGAGATAAATGGTAGTATACTGTGCATGTATTTTTATTAGTTCAGTATTTGATCTGTTTTTTAATGAGCCGATTATTTATTAGCCTTATGTTATTGGTCATGATTTTTATGGCTTCAGGAGACAAGCTATTTACGCATTCAATGCCAGGCCTTGATTTGGGTCTTCACGCTCATCTTGGTCCTTCCACCCCTCAAGGGCACACACACACACACAAACAAACACACACTTCCCACAAAGTTTATGATTTAAAAGCACAATGACACAGTTTATGCAAATGTTATTTTCCCTGAGCAGTTCTTTAGATATTGTTAATGTTTCCCTGTGTTTGTGTTGATGAAGAAATGCCAAAAATATTGTAGTGAACTGTTGACGGTATGCATTCACACGTTACTGTGAAAAGGTATTTCACGTATGAAAGTTCTGGACGTTGCCCTCGTATCTTGCATGAAATCTCCTACAGTCTTATCATGCAAGCACAGAGCTTTTATGTATATGAAGTGCAGTGTGGATTGAATGCAGCATATATCATGTACCTATTTTTGCATATAAATTTTATGTCAAATTGGTAACTTATATCGGATTAGAGAGTTAGTCAAAAGCTCATTGTATGTAAATTTACGGTAAAAAAAATAAATACGTCTACTTCATTTCGTTCATTTGTTTGTTAATTAGCAAGTTGACCCAAATATGACTCAGGAAGGTCAGCAGAAGGAAAAAGTCATCATCCTGTGGAGGGAAGGAAGGAGGAAGGAAGAATCAAGGAGGATCCACCGCGAGATCTTGAGCATTTCATGCTCGTCGTCACCGGATGACGAATGGGAGCTGTCTTCGAGGATGACCTCGACGTTTATGGAGTTGGTTGCAATTTAATGAGTGATAGCTTCGTCTGCTCTTCTTCATTTTGATCCAATTCCTTGCAATTCGTCTTTAATGTACTTCGGTCCCCTTTTGCTAAATCAAATATTAATTCTTTATGTTATTCCCCTTCTCATATCTTTATTCTTCCTTCTTCTCCCCTTTCCTTTTCCCTTCTCCACCATTTATCTTCCCTTTTCTTTTTCTTAGCATCTTTCAATTTTCCATTAGTCTTCCTTCCTCAGCTCTTTAATAACTGCCTTAAGGTCACTTCACTTATCTCGTATCCCTTCTTTAACCCCTTCCGCCTTAATTACAAACTTCTTATTATTCTCTTTGTTCATCTTCAATCACAAATTTTCAATTAATTCTTCATTTCTCTTTCTCTTTCTCCCTTTCTTTCTTTTACTTTATTCGTTTCATCTCTCTCTCTCTCTCTCTCTCTCTCTCTCTCTCTCTCTCTCTCTCTCTCTCTCTCTCTCTCTCTCTCTCTCCAACTAATATTGTTTTCCTTCACATCCTCACAAAAGCAGTCGCGCCATTAAATCAGTTCTTATTATCATTGTACCGCGCATTAGTATGATGCATCGCCAGAAGCCATAGCGCAATATTTATGGCAGAATGGCCGTTTCCCGTTCAAATTACCGTCAGGTAAACAGACGGACACATTCAATGCAAGGAAAGGTCTTCGGCCACCTACATCGCAACACCTCATTGTGGAGGTGCTATTATGTGCTAGAGCGACCCATCGCACAAATCACATGATTTACGTTTTGAGGGCAATAAATGCAACAATTCTCCCTTCCCTTCGATCACAGACCGACTCAAAAGATTGTAAACGATTTTCTCGAAATGGGGAGATGGGGAGGAAAAGAGAGTGATGGATGGGGAGAGAGTAGGTGATATATATAATGGGGAGATGGGGACTTACTGATATATAGCCCTGGGGTTCAATTCACGTTGCAAATGTGCAATATCTCTTGCATTCAAAGGATGGTTGAATTACTCGCGTGTCATTTTGGATTCATAGTAATTGCAACCCTCAAGGAACATTGGGATGCATGATGCATAAGACATGAAAACGACTGATGTCATTTCTGTAATACATAGCTAGTATACATAGCTCGCACTTCACAGACGACTACGTGTGTCTTCGGAATACATAGAAGATCTGAATTCGTGATTAGGGCGATTTATACACATAAATGAGGCATGCAACCCTGGGCACGTTCAAGCAGTTTGAGTTCATTGTCAGAGTGTTGTTATGGATTAACATAACACTGTATTGTAAGTGATGATTTGGTCGTACCGTTCATATTTTCCATGAGCAATAATTGCAAGTATTGAGAGGTAGAAAAGGATGTGTATAATTGTTAGGTGCGCGTTGTTATGCATGTCTTTTCTAGTTTAATTAGTGATATATATATATATATATATATATATATATATATATATATATATATATATATATATATATGTGTGTGTGTGTGTGTGTGTGCGTGTGTGTAGGTTTGTATTTGCTTGCCTGTACAATTTTCAATTTATTGTTTAAGTACATATTCAGCTCAAACATGTTCTTATTACAAATAAACCCGTATATGTGTATATATATATATATATATATATATATATATATATATATATATATATATATATATATATATATATATATATATATATATATATACACACACACATAAAAGCCTACAAACAAAATCGTTAAGCCATATGTTGCTGTGATGAAGATGGGTCCATTTTAGCTCAGCTGAATTGTTTCTAAATTCGTTTAAGAGATAGCCTCACTCTTCTTTAAGGTAAAGTTTCGAAACATCCCAAGGAGGAAAAGCATTATCAGTTATTTCTATTTAATACTCAAAAATAATAAGGAAAACAAGAATTCAGAAAGTTACTGTTGCTGTATCACTTGCGCGCGAGTACACACACATACACACACGCTCGCTCCCCATATATATATATATATATATATATATATATATATATATATATATATTTTTATATATATATATATATTTAATATACATGCATTTATTTTTAGTGTTTGTGTTTATGTATGTATGTATGCAGTAATGTTTTCACCATGTGAGAAATATGTGCTTTATGAAATGAGTTAAGAATGTAGTTGTGCAATGGATGTTGTTTATATAAAATAAACCTTATTCGAGAAAGCCAAGAGAAACTACTAGAATGATTTGAATACGCAGAATCTTTGTGAGAAGAGGAAGTGAATGAAGCTTGAGTGATGAATCTGAGTAGTGAATGATTAAATGAATGGTGGAAGAATTGAGGCTGTCATTCGGTGTGGCAGTTTGTGGTCAACCGTATGGATGACTGCAGGTGTAGGAAGAGGTGAGTCACCAAAGAAGCATCAAGGAGGCTAGCAAGGTACAGTATAGGCCAAGGTTTTGGAGAAGATGAGTGTCTTTGGCAGCCAAAGTGAGCATGTATGAGACGTTGCCTAGCCAACTCTCCATCGTAGTATAGAAGTGTGGCTGTTGATTGTGAATGAAAGGAAAATTCTTGAGGTTGTCGGGTGAATAGTTCATGTTGCAGATTCTATACAAAGTTTAGTATAGTTTACAATGTTGATCAATGTATTTTGAAATGACTTGGTCATGTGGAGAGAATGACAGGCGATAGTTTGGTAAAACAAGTTTTATGATTCGGAAGTGTTGTGGGAGGATGTTTTTAATATTCAAAACGCGAGGGGGTGTGTTCTATGTAAACATGAATGGTGCAGTATTTATTGGGAGTTCGACGTACAGCTGATGAGCCTTCTGTGAAGGTGTACGAGAAGGTTAATGTTGTAGAAATTCCCTCGATTCTGCTTTTAAGATTTAAATATAGCAGTGGCTTTTGATTTATTTTCCTCCAAGTTCCCCATGAAACAAATTAAAAAAGATAAAAAAAAAAAGATGGAATGCCTTCCTTTGCCAAGGAATGGTTATACTAGAATGTGATGTTTTCAATTTTGATTTCCTTAGTCAAGGGAAAGATCGCTTAATAAGAGAACTTGCACTTATTAGATGTGAGCTCATTAATATTGAGTTTAAGCATCACTATCCTATTCGTCATAAAATTATAAAATCGAAGGGACTGAATACCACGGTAAAATATTTATAGCATTTCAAGACATGTTCATATGATTTATATATATGTATATATATATATATATATATATATATATATATATATATATATATATATATATATATATATATATATAATGTATATTTATATATATGTGTATATATATATATATATATATATATATATATATATATATATATATATATATATATATAATACTCTGTATATATTAGTATATATTAGTGCTTACATATCCATAGAAATGATGGGTTGTGTGAGTAAACGTTCTACGACGAAGGATAAGTGTAACGGAAATGGAAATTGAACTCGTTAATGGGCTAAAATTGGATGATGTTAATCTGAAAGAAGTTGAAGACCCAGACCTAATAAGATACCTAATGAGTTTACACCATTTGTCCTTATCATATACTCTCTCTCTCTCTCTCTCTCTCTCTCTCTCTCTCTCTCTCTCTCTCTCTCTCTGATCTCTCTCTCTCTGTGACTGACCTGATGCGTTATTTTCACTCCAAAATGGCCTGCAGTATCTCTCTCTCTCTCTCTCTCTCTCTCTCTCTCTCTCTCTCTCTCTCTCTCTCTCTCTCTCTCTCTTTTCCTAGTAAGCTTAAAGTGATCTGTTTTTCTCTCTCCCCGACTGACTTGAAGTGAACTTTTCGTTAACTGTTTTTATTATTCATCCATAACTGGAAAACGTAAATTTAGACTGTTTACTTGAATAGCAAACCTGAAAGTATGACTGTCTTGGTAATGTTTAGTTACCGAGATGTTAAGTGATACAAAATTGAGGCCTTTAGTTTGTTTACAAAAGATGCATTTTATTACAAAGCATTTTTCGTTATCTTAATCTAATGCTCTGCAATGTTCCTGTCTTTCTAGTAGTTACACTATTTATTGTAAGTATATCGTTCATTTCGACCACATCTGGCTTTCAGCATAAATTTGATGTTTCTAATTGGTATTATGAGAGTCCTAGAGATGTTGTAATTTCCGCGGGAGGTAAGCATTTGACGGTAGATCCCCACCTTACTGGAAAAATGGCTCACAAAATACGCCAAATAGTGCAAACAGGAGCAAACTGAAAGGCAAAGACCTTGAACTGTACATCAGAATTAGTACTGGTAAGTACAGGGATATATGCCAAGGCATATATCCTAACTTAATCTTCCCAAACATTTTATAACCTGGCCCACGGATGTTGGGGGATGGGGGAGAGAGGAGGGGAGAGTTGCTTGAAAGTGCGGAAGTGGTCTTCACAAGTATGCATAATAACGTTCCCTGTCCCACGGCCGGTGTAAATTACGATGGTATAACCTAAATAGCATAAAAGTAACACCTCAAAGGCGACTTACAGTAAAATGAAACATACTGTATGACTGGTTTAAAAGAAAAAGCGATTTATAAAGCACTGGCAGTAAGTATTGAGATATCTGGTTAAGGCGAAAGGCTTAGACGTATAGCACCATTTGAAACTAAATGCGACCTGAAAAATACTCCATGATAAATATGGTGGCATATGTAAACAAAGGTTGAGAGTTATGAACCATACCAATAGTTGATGATTATATTTTAGATGAAAATCATATTCAAGAACAGTTCATCATTTTAGATGTAAAATTCTTATTACATCTCGGTAACCATACATTTGTGTAGGAAGCCATACGGAAGAAAACTGATTCACTTTTAGACGGAATTCTCGTAGGAATATTTCAAATTAACGTTTTCTTCTAGTTGAAACTAATGTCTGCATTTCTATGCTCGAATGTCCTAAAGCTCGCTCTCAGCTATAGCGTAGTTTTTCTCTCTTACTGTTACTCTTTGAGTGACCATATGCGCAGTTCTCTCTATTCTTAATTATAGTACCTGGCTTTTCTTGGACGGGATATAGAATGGGCTAACAATATAACCAAAAGGTTACGTGACATGCTGCTCCGTGCAGGTTGCGCTTTCAACATAATGCAAGTCTTTGCAACCTTTCAGCATTCTTAGGACCGTGATTAGTTAGTGTTTGAGGTTGCTTCTTTCAATGACAGTACGGAAGTACTGTGAACAAGAATAAATTTCATCCTTCGCTGCGGTGACGATTAGCAAACAGCGTTTGGAAATTCTTTGTATGCTTAAACTCATTTACTTATAGGCAGTAACGGTGTCCTTCTCTTTCACTTCCGCCGATATATATTTTTCTTGTTTATCTCAAAATATGACTGATTACGTGAAAGTGTGGTGAAGTTCAGGAGAGAGATTTATGTTTTAGTCAGCTGGAGTGGTACCATTTTTTGATAATCGTTTTCATCTTTTTATAAACAGAAGACTTTAGTTTTTACACAAGCCTGTTCTTCTTGTGGCACAGTTCAGTTGTAGAACTTTTGTGTATGAAATGACGCATTTATGCTGTCTTTCATGTGACTAATCGTAATTTCAAGTTTTTCAGACGAAGTGAATATGAAGAGAACAGTCTCTGAAAACTTTTCGGAGACAATAGTGGATATTGAGGGATATGATTACTTTTGTATTGCTGAACATTGTTACTGAAAAGTAGGCGTTTTACTCTAAGCCGTATGAGTCACAGGGAATCTATAATTTTCTTAAAGAATTAGGGGCTTGAATTATGCTAAAGTAAATATACACAAAATGCCTACATTAAAAAACTTTTAAGTCATTAACCACAGTGATTTTAACCTAATGCGTGGCTATGTAAATTCAATAGTATTTTTCATCTTTTCTGGCACTTCAGGTCACAACCGGTTGACTAAGTCTCTGCCATTTTTTAAAGGCAGTTGTTTTATTGTTTCTCAGCAGTTGTTATTACGCATTAGATTAAACTTCACATCATTTTGTATTTAAACTTCATATCATTCTGTAGGAATATAAAGCTCATTTCTTAACAAACAAAATGGTCTAGAGAATAAGGGTAACTGAAATACAGTTAGAATATCGTTTCTTCCCATAGCAACGCCCGAAAGTGTAAGGAGTTTGAAGACAAAATCTTTGAAGAGAATATCAACTATGACCCCACTGACAACATATTGTTATTTATTTGGCGAACCGACAACCTGTACCCGAATGTCTGCCGAATGAAACTTCAATGAAGAATTAGATCTTAGTAAACAGCGCCGACAGTATCTTGGACATTTTCCAGCTGATGCCAGTTATTACCAATATGAGACCATAAAATCGACGAACTGTGTCGTATGGTTCTTGTTCGTCTGGTGTTGTTATTGGAAGAAAGTCTCGCCTTATACATATTTCTCTCGGTTTGGTTCATGCAGCCTTTGACATTGCCATTCGCGAGAATACGAGAATAATACTAATTCCAGTGTTACCGGATAGTGTGTGAAAATTGTATATATATATATATATATATATATATATATATATATATATATATATATATATATATATATATATATATATATATATATATATGACTTTTATAACATCACCGTGATTCATATACAATCAGTAAGCTAAAAAACGTCCTTTAATATCCAATTTGCTCTACCTCGAAATAATATGTTTTCATATGTATTTTACCGAAGGGAATTTTAGTTGATAATAAGTTCGTCGTCCCGTGGGCTCGAACCAACGAAGGACAAGAACTCAGGACTACAGTGGACGCCTTAATCCACGGCCAGCAAGTGAGGTATAAGTGGATATCGGCTCCCATCTACAAATCCCCGTCGAACTCAGGTGTTTGTATTTAGAGACGATATCCACCCACCTCTGCCATGTTGACCGTGTAGTGCGTTTTGTCGCGCGCCACCATAATATGACTTTTATCACATCACCGTGATTCATATACAATCAGTAAGCTACAAACGTCATTTTTAATATCCAATTCGCTCTACCTCGGAAATAATATATTTTCATATATGTTACCGAAGAAATTTTTAGTTGATAATAAGTTCGTCGTCCCGTGGTCTCGAACCAACGAAGGACAAGAACTCAGGACTACAGTGGACGCCGTAATCCTTCGGTAACATATATGAAAATATATTATTTCCGGGGTAGAGCGAATTGGATATTAAGGACGTTTGTAGCTTACTGACTGTATATGAATCACGGTGATGTGATAAAAGTCATAATATGGCTGCGTGCGACAAACGCACTACACGGTCAATATAGAATGGTGGATATCGTCTCTAAATACAAACACCTGAGTTCGATGAGGATTTGTAGATGGGGAGCCGATATCCACTTATACCTCACTTGCTGGCCGTGGGATTAAAGGTCCACTGTAGTCCTGAGTTCTTGTCCTTTTGTTCGGAGCCCCGGACGATGAACTTTATTATCAACAAAAAATTCCCCTTCAGTAACATATATGAAAATATATTATTTCGAGGTAGAGCGAATTGATATTAAAGGACGTTTGTAGCCTACTGATTATATATATATATATATATATATATATATATATATATATATATATATATATATATATATATATATATATATATATATATATTATATATATATATATATATATGTATATATGTATATGTATATATGTATATATATATATATGTATATATATATATATATATACATATATATATATATATATATATGTATATATATATATATATATATATATATATATATATATATATATATATATATATATATATATATATATATATATATATAATTTTTACTTGTGTGTGTTTTTAGACGTAGTTAGTAGGCAGATAACAGGAGAATTAAAAGAATAAGTGAGAATTTTTATTCCACCGACCCCATAGTAAACCTTTTCGACGAGCATTTTTCACTGACGCTCCTTTCCTCTGTTTTCAAAGGAGAGTTCGCTTCGTAAGAATAAAAAATCTCAATGTACAAGGGTAAGCAGAAAAGAGAGAAGGAAGAGAAAAAAATGGATGGCGATAGGCAAAGGCAGATGTTGCAAAAAGGGACCCGGGGGAGAAGGCAATGCCGTGGAAATATCCGCCATAAAGAACTGTAAAGGCGAGGTAATAACACCAAATTCAGTGTGTGTGTGGAATCCAGGTGCCCGATGTAAAGAGGTCCTAATGGGCATATTTAATGGAGGGGGGAGGTAACATACGCCTCGGCCTTACGGCCTGCTACCGGAGGGCAATTTAGGCTCTTTTTAATATCACGTTTATTGGAAATAAACGAGTCTAGTTATGGCTGATAAAAGGTTCCTCCTCTTCCTCTTACGAGTTTTGGGGGAAGAGAGTAAAGGGAGGCGGAGGTGGGGGGGGGGGACGTTTAAGTGATCCAATGGGTAGGGTCTCAAATTGGTAGAGGGAGGATGTGCCGTTTTGGCATTTTGAAGTCGGTTTAATTGTTGAAGTGTTGCTACTCAAAAAAAGAATTTTTGTTTCCTGTTCCCCGTTGTATGATTTCTTTTTCTCTCTTTTGCCAAAGGATAATGTTAAGTGAAAGAAGTACTCATCACGGTTTTGGGAAATTCGCTCGGAGTGTTTATAAGTGGCAGTCTTGCTCGTTCTCTTATTTTTTCTCTTTTGTTTTTAATTTCACTTTTTCTTAATCAGGTTCCCTGGTTTAAGTGTTGAAGAAACTCAAGGATTGCCCATAAATATATTTCTTTAAAAACCTCGATCAGCTTTTCGTTTTTCTATTAATAACGAGGTTTATATTTTTTTTTCTTTTTGTTTGAGTGAGTGTCGGCGGACTGGATGGGCTTTGCAGCATAAGTCTGTTACTTACTATTCGAAGGCTTAATAAATAGATATTGATGTTATGAAAAAAGGAGCCATTCTAACACTTAGCTTGGATTTTATGTGATAATCAAATAAGCTGTATAAAATTTATGAGCTCTTCGTAATTTTTTTTTTTTATCATGAGGGATAACACATGCATTCTTAAGATTTTGATAGTTCGTAGTACACATCTTGCGAAATAAAATGAATAAAGATGTGTTCAATTCATCAGAGAATTTCGCATAATTTTGCATAATTCAGTCAGGCTTATTTTATTATTCATTAAAAGGCTATGTCAAAGAATAATAATTTTCCTCTGCAAAAAAATTCCTTGAGGGGCAAGAAAGACGAAGTAGGTGCCGAATACGTTTTGAATTGAAAACAGAAATTACGGCATCTTGTAGGCGAGGATTTTCAATCAAAACCAATTTTTGTTCATAAAATAGAACGGAGAATAATTACGTGTAATGTCAGTCGAAATAAAGAACTAAATGTCTAGGATATGTTTGAGAAGGCAGGCTTTCACCGGATACCAACCTCTGATCCATGGGGTGCCGGCAAACCCGTGTGACACGGAGAGTGAATTATGTCTGAACAAAGGCAAAAACTAGTATCGTATCCAGTGGCTCGTAAAAAGCTTAACGAAAAAAATGAACTGTGCTTCATTTCGGACTGTTTTGTTGATCAGAAAAGACTCCGTCCCTTAAAGCTACAACTTTCTTTGAAAGTCAAATAATGGTTATTTTAATTTTTTATGAATCATTAGATATCGTTTGTGACGATCTAGAATGTCAAAGCAGATGATCTGAGACTCGCTTAATGCATATAACTGAGTGAGGTAACTTAGCAATGCCGCACCCGTTGACACCCAGAGCAAAGGAAGAAAATGAAATTTTGATTGCACGAATTTTTTATTCTTTTTCTAAATCAGTGCATTCTTTCCAAGTGCTATGTTAAATCACGTCCGTTGTTATCGGTGGTTCTGCAACTAGACATAACTACATAACTATAATAACGCCTTTATGGCGATAAACGTTCTTGCAATCAGTCACTTGTTGAGATAGAAACAAGAAGCCATATAAATAAGAATCAACCTTTCGAAAAATAAAGAATGAATTTTTCAGAATGAAGTCAACACTGCGGGACTTTTTCTCTGGACGAGATGGTTTAAATTTGAGTTTTTTTTTTTTTGCTAATTTTTGAAAACTATCATTTAGTCGTAGTGTTCATACTTCAGCTATTGTACTGCTTAACAGTAGCTTGCTTATGTAAGTAATTTCATTATTTTAGTAGTCGTCTCCATGCTAAGAAATAAAATATTTGAGAATGGCTTCCATACAGAGGTCATTTCAGTTTCCAACAGTGGCTTCAATACTTCAGAAATGTCATAGCTAAGTATTGGCTTCTAGATTTGAGGTGATTCCAACTCCCAATTCTGGCCTCCATACTTTAATAATTTCATCACCCAGTAGTGAACTCCATATTTAAATAACTGTATTGCTCAGTAGTGCTGTCCTTGATTATTTCATTTTACCATCCAATAGTGAATTATGTACTTAAGTCATTTTGTCACCTTGTATTCACCTCCATACAAATATTTGAAATCTTACGAGCTTATAACGCCTGTATTACGACTGATTGCTTTGCAAGTAGGCATAACTAGAAACCTTGTTTTATTTTACGTATAAGTTTAGTTTCCCCTTTGTATGACTCGCACCTAACTATGCATATATGCTTTAAATGTTCATATAAAACCTATTTCCAGTTAAAAAAAAAAATAAGTTGTCTGTCTTCAAAATGTACTTTATGGAGTTGAGATAGAAAGAAAATAGTAACCTTAAAGAGCACAGCTAATGTTAAATCATGAACCCAGAGTGCCATGGTATTTATTGTTGCATTGAGCCTTTGGAGAAGCGCACAAAGACACTAAGAGTTCCATGCAACTGCGTCTTTGTCTCCGAATGTAATTCACCGCATGGTGATTATTACCGATCAAATTTGGAAGTAAACAAAGGAAATGAGTTTGTTTTCGGTACGTTTGTAGGAACTTAAAAAATGAAACAGGAAACATATTGATATTGTCTTTAGAATCGGTAATCTGTATCCATATTTTTTCCCTGGTCATATTTGACAGCGTCTTTCATTAAAATAACCGATAGAAATAACTTAGCCAGTCATTTAGTTCTTCAAATTGCTACTCCCGACTTCTTGGACGAAATAAATCATTCATCAATACGCTAAATAAGAGTCCCCTTTTTCCTTCTCCAATTACCTCTAGTAACGGGTCAGACTCCTGGTAATTCTCTCGCTTTTTGCACATTTCATCATCATAGAAATACCTTTGTCGGGTTTTGCGTCTTAGGATATGGGATTATCCCTTTTTTATACGAAGTGTTTTTTTCCCTTTTACGTCAGTAGTGTGCCTGTGTGTGTGTGTGTGTGTGTGTGTGCTCCCTTCATAATGGAACCACCTTTGTTTACTTGACCGTTCTTTCGGTACCTGGGCAATAACAGAGGACAAAAACTTGTTGACTCGGTTCAATTACTTCAATTCGTCATCGGTAATGAGTTTCCTTTTGTTTACATGGTCGTCTTAGTGGAAGGCAAAAAACAAGTAAACAAAAAACCTTAAAAAAAATAAAGAAAAAAACGGAGGATGGGGCGAGGGCAGGTAAGGGTGAGGCCTCGGGGTCTATTACAGGTAAGAATGTGACATGGCTTCCTTACCGTATGAATTATGGTGTCTCCTACGTCAAATTAGTATAGTACACGAGTTTTTTTTTTTTTCTTACGTCCTGTGTTTCTTTTCTCATGCTAATTAACGTTTTGTCCCTGAAATATGTCAGAGTTGGTGGGGGAATTCAGGTTTTAGGAATAATAATTGCTTGTGTTAGTTTAAATTGATATCAGGTTGGGACTGAGTACTTGCTTCAGACTAAAATCTAATAATAATAATAATAATAATAATAATAATAATAATAATAATATTAGTAGTAGTAGTAGTAGTAGTAGTAGTAGTAGTAGTAGTAGTCTCCAGTATATGAAGGCAAAATTTACCGGTAGCTTTTTTATATTTAAATTTCATTATCTCAACATTCTGCTGTTGCTTTAAGTTATACCCTGCTGGTTATTCGTTACGTACTAAACCGTGATGTTTTCCTTAAAGCCGGTGAAATGTACGCTCGTGCAGTAACACTCCCTTGCATGTAAAATCTCCTTATCGGAAATATCGAGGAACTTCATCGAGATTTCAGAATACTCTCTAAATCGGTCATTTTTCGAAGTATCTTGGTGTTCCCAGCTTTTCATAATTAAAATCTGATAGTAAGACCCCATTTACGCGTATGTTTATTTTTTTGGATGAACTCTGAGGTCGTCTCTCGCTCTACATTGAGATCCCAAAGAAACACGGCTTGCAAATATTCCTGTTGGTTTTAGGTAGAAAGTACACTGAATGACATTAATTTTGGCGATGCTCTTTTATTAAAAGTAAGAAATTCGGTTGAGGGAGCGAGTGCTTATTCCGGATAGCTGTTGGCTGCAGATTATCATTCCAGAATTTAAATCAGACAAATGTTAACAATTATTTTCATTATTTATAATATATCTAGGGGATATGAATTGTAAATTCCTTTCCAGAAAAACCTTCTACGTCATATTCGGAAGCATCTGCTACAATATGCATACTTGCCAAGAAATCATATTTTTTATGAGATAATTATTCCGATAGTTAATTTTCTTTCCATTACAGTAATTTTAGTATAAATCTTTTGAAGTAACGGGTTTACCTTTCATGTTTTAACGCCCTGTTACTTTTAAAAGCCAGTCAGCCAACGAATTAGTAATCCCAAAGTCAGAATGAAATATTTTTATATGCCACTTTTCCTGTCTATAATTTTAATAGTAGATGTTTGTAGAGGCATTCTGGTATTGGTGATAACTATGCTTGAACTGACGCTGTAATGTTCATTCTTTGCCACTATGCCCATAACGGCTGATGTTTCTTAATATAACCATATTCTCAACTGGCATATTTCCAAGCACTAAATGGACGAACGCATGCAAAGAAAAATTGAAATTCTTCGGCAAAAGAACTGAATTGGAGTTTTATTTCTAGTTAGAGTAAGATTCCCTTTGTGCACATGAACTGAGAAGACTATTTCCTAGCTTGGAGGAACTTATTTCCCAGTTGGAAAAGACTATGATGAAGCACTGAAAGCAAACGAACTTCGAGGTACAAAGTAGGAAGTTCAGGAACCTAAGGGGAAAGTATCTTTGCTGTTTGGGGGACTAAAGTTATGTGATGAAGTAAAAATAAGCGACTTTTCATGCATTATTTCCAGTCTATTTTTTAAATTAACCATGAGCGGCCTTGTATATGTCAAGGTATCTTTGTTTTTTTGCAGTGACCTAAGTAAGCAATTGAGTTTTAGAATAATTAGAAAAATGTTTAAAAGATAGGGATTATACAGGATATATTGAAATGCATTAACCTTCCGTGTACTGAAAATTTTGAGTTGAGAAGCATTATAGTAATAATTGCTGTTATATTGTCTTTTGGGATGAAACTACTCAAGTTTATTTTCTTTAGTAACAATAAAGAACAAGTAAAAAATGCGCCGAAGAAAGAGTTTTCTGTCCGGTGGTGGCCTCAGGCACGGCCCATAAAACTCTTATCCGCGGCCCATGAAACTCAGCCACTGTCCGGTGGCGGCCTATGTTGTTGGTACCTAAAGCGCTGCCAGAAGCAGGATTATGACTAACTTTAATCTTAAATAAAATAAAAACTAATGAGGCTAGAGGGCTGCAATTTGGTATGTCTGATGATTGGAGGGTGGATGATCAACATGTCAATTTGCAGCCCTCTGGCCTTGGTAGTTTTTAAGATCTGGGGCCGACAGAAAAATTGCGGACGGACAGACAAAGCCGGCACAATAGTTTTCTTTTACAGAAAACTAAAAATCCACCTCGTAGCATTCTTCGCAGTGCGCATAATACTTGAGATGTCTTTGTTTCACAGAGCAACGAGGAAGAAGAAACGTGTACTGTAGATTCGACCAAATATCTGCGAATATTGTTGTCGGCAAATATTCTGCCTCGACAACACTCGTGTTTTCTGTCCATGAATTCTCTTCTTTATGAGTTTGACAGACGTATATGGGAGAAGAGAAAATGATTATCTCAGTAAGTAAAAAGACCCGGAAACAGAAACTGTCAGATGTAAGTGACCGCTAGTATTTCCGTAATGTCTTTAGATAATTGTACTGAGGTACCTTTTTTTCTTTCATTGTTGCTTGGGAGACAGACATGAATAATGGGTCTGTAGACCTTCCGGTTTCCCCAGTGGTCCATGCACTTCGGGTATTACTGGTGTAAAGAATCAATAAAGAAAACACGAAAATCGTGTGAAGTTTTCAGTGTAGCAAACACGTTGTCACGTTCAATAGTAATGTCTTGGGAATCCTCCTTAGTTTGGAAATTAAGAACAATGTCAGTTTTAAAGCTTTGTACTGTAGCTTATTCTTGCAGTACTTATTTCTTTAACTAATAGTGACGTTTGTTGAGAGACTTGTATGTTTTTCTTTATCAAAGGAAATTTTAGAAGATAATTGTAGACAGAGCTCTTTATTTAAAGATTTTTGCTAAATACTTTCGTATGATTTATCAAACCTAGAGATGTCAGTAAAATTACATTATTATTACATATGAATTTTAGTCGTAAGATACTGAAAAATTCCCGAATAGATATCGGTAACAACACGAAACGATTCGAATCCATATACAAGTTTTCGTCGCCTGCAGTGGTTGAAGGATGCGTGCTATCTTCTTTTGCATTTTTGCTGACTATGATTTACTCTTAATTATGATCAAAGTAAAAAAGCAGTTTTTATTGATATATAAAAAGTATTGAGTTTCGTGTCAGAAGATTATCAGGACTTCTAAATAAACACTCATACGAAGCTTATCTTGTAAAAAAAAAAAAAAAAATAGACCGGCGTAAACACAAACACAGGAAAGCCGTAAGCCTTCCAGGAGAAATGTGTTGTTAAACTCTTTTTATAACTATTTGCCTTTTCGGTTAATTTTGGGAACCAGTTTAAAAACTTTATTATGCGGGCAGTACTAATGGAATACTGAGCAGTATGCATCGCAGAGAAGTATTAAATTCGCAATTTTTGCGTAGGGGTCAGAAGGCTGCTTGTAGAAGATGTGATTGTTAATGGTCAGAGGTTACATAGCCTTCCTAAAAGCTTACTGGAATCAAATAACGAAAATCGGTAATCTTGTTTTATTATTAGTGGGAGCGAATACTTAATAAAAGCAAGAGAAGGAGGCCTTCAAATCGTTATTACAGAAATCAACGAAGCATGTACGAAAACCTCTCTCACTCTCACATGCACGATATATTAATGATAGTAGGAACAGCTGTTTATAATGCACATGCTTTTATTTTCGTGCTACCATACGATTTAGATCTATAACAGTGTGTAATCTTTCAGAGGAGTGCCTAGTGCCATACTTTTTTTTATAAGATCTAACGGGTAGGCAAATCTAATGTCCAATTTTGCCCATTCTCTGAGGAAATGGCAGCCTTAAATGTAAAGTTCATTGGTCCTCGTTACAAATATTATTTTCTAATGAAAAATTATAAAAAAAGAAATAGAGTGCTTTCTGTAATAAAATGTCAATTAGCGTCGAATAGGCAGAAACGTGGGAGTCTTCTTTTATTTAGTTACTATCAGAACAAATTAAGTACTGAATAGGAAACATATCAAATGGGTGAAGCTATTTATAACCAAAACTGACATATATTTTAATGAAATGCAGAAAAAACATATCTAATGGGAATAGTGTACTCATGCAAAACATGCAAAAGTGACTGAGAGACAAACACTTGAAGGCCTGAAATCAGCTTCAATGAATCCAGGTATATATATATATATATATATATATATATATATATATATATATATATATATATATATATATATATATATATAAATATATATAAATATATATATATATATACATATATACACACACATATATATATATATATATATATATATATATATATACATACACATACATACACACATATATATATACACACACACACACACACACATATATATATATATATATATATATATATATATATATATATATATATATATATATATATATATATATACAGTATATATATATGTGTGTGTGTCATATTTTAAACCTTTCATCGCGGGTCAGCTACCGTCCGTGGAAAAACAATATTATAGAGCGTTGTAATACGGTAAAGTTTTTACCTAACATAAAAGTTATTCGAGCAAAAACCTCTAATGACAGTTTCGAAAGCTTAGGCAGATCATAAATCTCTTAATGGAAAAGAATTTGTGCATGAAGTTGCTTGGCAGGAATTCGGTAATGGCCTGCCGTCACGTGTGGCGAGTGCCCAGTATTTAAGGAATCTGATGAGGACGCAGAATTTTTACTCTAAATACATCCGATTCGTTATCCGTGGAGAGAGAGTTTACGGTAATGACGTTACAAGGAAAGGAAATATTTCTGCCCTGTGGTTGTCTTGACATGGGTTCGTCACAAGACGAGAAATATTATCTACCACTCTGTCGAGGCTGAGTGATCAGGTCGCAGCACGCCTGTTGCAAGCTTCACTGGTTTTGAATGATCTACCTATGATAGATTATCTCCTTGTCCACGGATACAATTTTTGTGACTTCTGATACCATCTTTTCAACTCTCGTAATTATATCTGCTCTTTCGAATAGCTGATTTGCTGCTGTGGTCTCAGCTGTCTCTGAACGCACTCTGTGTAATTTTTTACGTAGGGATCTCTTAGATACTGTACACCGCGCAGGGACCGATCCTAGTGGTTGGGACCCATTGTCATTTACACCGTAAGAGTTCCGAACCAACGTGACTAAGTTGTCAATGCTTTAAAACTCTACTTCATTCCCTGAGATCTGCTGTTTTAGTTCATTTCCTGATTTTATAGGATTTATGATAATTTGGCCTTAACGGCAAACACTTGGGCACTTTCAGCCATTCAGTGCTTAAGACAGAAAAGAGGGAGTTGAAGTGTTTAGACAGCGAGAAGGAAGAAAGGAGGCGGGAATGTAGGTAAAGTAAAAGGCAGCCAGGGTCATAGGGATGCCTAAAATATTAGTGATGCCTGCAATGCATCATGTGAAGTTCACTGACAGCACTACTCCCTACGAGGTTCATTTCCTGAAGGGTCTCTGAGAAAGATCTTGGTCCACCCATCCTCTTTTTTTCTTGTATCATTATGACGCTTTGGTCTCATCATGTTTTTTGTCTTTGGGCTTGGCTTTTCTAATCGCTTGCATTCCAAAGCTTGTATCACTTTATATCACTGAGATACTGACAGAAAAAAACTGGAGGCATATCCCATTTCTTTGAAACTATCTTGTCATTGAAGCTTGTTTGGCTTTTTGAACACAAGAGAGAGAGAGAGAGAATGTGTGTGTGTGGTGGGGGGGAGGGAGCTTCTGCTTGGAAATTAACTTAACTCTGAGTTTTTCTACCTTCAAAGGTTCATAGCATTCTTGCAGTTATACTTCAACGAGTTGAAAACTATTTGAGGACGGTGTGGGTGCTGTATGCATTATTTTCTATAAACAGCTCCCTGAGATATGGGAATTTATCCCTACTTGTAAGGCACTGGTTTCACATCCGTCTAATTTCTTCATGTGAATGTAATATTTTACGTTTAAAGCCCACCAGGCACTTACTGAACTTTGTTTTTTTCAACATAATTGTAAGGCAACTACACTCTGCTTCTTCTGCAGGTATTCCAGTGAGTGTTGCTTTGTTGAGGTCATTAGTTGCATGTCGTTTGATCTTTCTCGACTTCGTTTTACACGCAATGCTCTCCAGTCCCAAATACTGTGACGAGGTTGCGAACATTCACTTCCTGAAACAAATTCTCTGACTACCAATGAAAGCCAGACGCCAGGCAGGCAAGGTTCTGTGGCCAGCCATATGACAGGAGCAAAGGGCTAGCAGCCTCATCTTTCAGTTATTGCTTTAGAACTCCGACCAGACCTGAAGGCCGTAAGAGAGAAAGTGGGGTAGGTCTCCTTGAGTTAGTGCTCATTTTTAAGGGCTGCATTTGTAACTTGGGCAGAGAAGCCTTTAATACACATTCTTACAGTGTCAAACTTGATTTCAGGAGTCTTGATCGCATCGATACATTCAGCGTAAAATGATAAACAGAAATGCTAAAACCGTGAAGTAACTTATTTGTATTAAGCAATATGCTCATGAACTCTAACATCATATATTTAAAAATTTAACGTTTTTACGTTTCTGTAACCTGATAAAAGCATTTGCTTTTACTGATTCTTGTTCATATACAAATATTGCTACCGGCGGAAGCCACCACTAAGGATGAGTTTCGTTCAAGATTTGCGAGATCCAGTGCATGAAGTCATGTTATTTCTTAATATTCAATACCAGAGTATAGCCAGGAGACAAAAGTCATTATTGGTATTGCTCAAAGGTCGAGAAAAATACATTATTTCTTAAAGCTCTCACCTTTTTCCGATGGAGACAAAATTAATGCATCTTTGCGAGAGAAAACCCTTCAGACAGAAAATTGTGGAGCTTTTGACCTATTTATCTTCTCTGTGTATTATGCCCTGCAGATGCCGCAGAAGTTATCAGCTAGTTCTGCTTGATTTGTCTCTTTAGAATAATGGTTATACTTGTTATTGTAACAAGTATATTAATATCATTTAATACTACTACTACTAAAAATAATAATTACAAAATATTTTAAAGCGCGAAATTAATTAAAATCAGAGCACCTCACATTTATATCTAATCGATATTTACCCTAAATCATTTAAGGTTACAACTAAGCTAATTGGTGGACAGATGAATCTCTCGTGACGCAGGTGCTCTGTAATACAAAGCAATACATTGAGGGTCTTTGCTGGACTGGATTGTATTTTTATTCATTTATATTTTGTGGAGGTTTGAGGCGCTGCAGCAACTTGGATGCCTGATGTATATCGTTCCCCCAGCATGGTCTTATTGCGTTTACAATTTCGTAGTTCTGTCCTCGAATTTGACGGCTATTGAAGATCAAATTCCAACAAAGAGAATTACAAAAGGGGAATTTAATAATAATAATAATAATAATAATAATAATAATAATAATAAAATGAAAAGAGGTACTGTCCCCAACTCCTGAATATAATAATAATAATAATAATAATAATAATAATAATAATAATAATAATAATATGAAAAGAGGTACTGTTCCTAACTCCTGAATTGCAGTAATGCGTATCAGTATCAATAAAAATGTCCTGTTCATAACGTGGGCTGTTTAGATTCGGCAAGACCCTTAAAGAGTTTTGTTGTTGTTGTTTTTTTTTTTTTTAAATTTGCAGTTTTGCGGACCAGATTATAATTCGCATGAACAATAGTCCAACAGTTTATAACTTTGGCAGAGTAATATCGCGTATCTGGCCCCATGATATAAAGAAAAATCCATAACTCATTTCGCAAACTCTTAACGTTTATGTAAATGAACGACGGAGAAACTACATTCTCATTTACAATTACCACTATTCTTAATGGCACATAATTTTTTACTTCTCCAAATTTGGTTCGCATGATGACCATTGTGAGCAATATCCTCTTCGATATTGCCACGTAACCACTTCTTACACGCAAATAAAATGGTACTAAAATGTTTTATCTGTTAATGATTATCAGATAAATCATTTTAATAACCTGTTTCTTCAATACAGAAGTGGTCTGGATTGAAGCGGTTATTACTGACACACTTGCATTACTTGCTCAGCTGACAGGGGTATTTGCTGATCGACGATTGTTTTCGCCTCTTACAAACAATTTCGAACTTCA